>NC_034422.1:10459097-10500376 GCF_002078875.1 Numida meleagris
CGAATCCCGGCGCGGGAGGAACACCGGTTCGAATCCCGGCGCGGGAGGAACACCGGTTCGAATCCCGGCGCGGGAGGAACACCGGTTCGAATCCCACCTCGCCTACCTGCGGGGGCCTCGAGAAATCTGCCGCGTCCCAGAGCCGTCTCCGCTCGTCCTCCGCCCGGCTGACGGACACTCCCTTCAGCTTGGTGACGACCGAGACGTGAGGAGCGGCATCGGTGTCCTGGTAACCCCTCCGCACCACGAACACCCACCTGCGGACGAGCGGCGCGGTGAGCCCGGCTCGGGGCCGCGGAGCCGCGGGACGAAGCAGCGCGGCGCGGCGGGGCGGCCGTACCCCAGCACGTAGCCCAGCACGGCGAGCTGCAGCAGGCGGTGCAGCAGCCCCACGCGCCGGTTCCGCGTCAGCGCGAACTTCTCGGTCTTGTAGTCCAGCAGCGCCCCGCACAGCGCGGAGCCCCCGCCGCCCGCCGTCGCCATGGCAACAGCGCGGGGCCCGGAGATGGCGGCGGGCGGCGGAGCGGAGGACGGGAGCTCCGCGTTCTGCTTTTCTCCCGCAGAACGGGAGGACGGGCCCGGCCCGGTGCGGAGCTCGTACCTGGCGGCGTGCCGGGCATGCGGCGTCCGCCCGGCCTCCTGCCTGCTGCCCGGCCCGCGCGGCCCTGCGCTCCTCCTGCGGCACCGAGGGTTGGGCACTCGGGTGAGGGCCGCCCTCCTGCCCCCACCCCGTGCTCTGCCATCCCCGCTATTCCCCATCCCCGCTATGCCTGCCCCCGGTATTACCCCCTCCCTCGTTATCTCTCCCGTCACCCACTCCCATCCCCACTATTCCCCTCATCATCCCCCCACCCTTCGTTAACTTACCATCCCCATTACTCCTCCTCACATCGTCTTCCCCATCCCTATTACTCCTCCCCTTGCTAACCCCCCCGTTAGTTATCCCCCATCCCTGTTATCTCCTGCCACCCTCTATATCCCCCCCATCATCCCCCATCCTCACTATTCCTCCCCTCATTATTCCCCCTCTTTTAGCCCTTGTCATATCCCATTACCTCTCCCTGTTATGCTCCCATTATCCCCCACCATCCCCTATATCCCTTCCATTTCCCCCCCAGCCCATTCTTCTTTCCCCCCTTCCCCCCTCCATTACCCCCTCTTCCTTATTCCCCTCCATTCCCCTTCCCATTATCTTCTCTTGTTATCCCCCACCCCTGCCCTGTTATCCCTCCAGCCCCATTCCCTTTGTTGCTCCCCTTCTCTGTTATACCCCCTGTTATCCCCCCCACCCCTGGTTGCACACCAGGACCCCAACCTTATCAGCCCCCCCCTTCCAGGGGCTGCTGGTTCAGGTTCCAGGAGTCAGAGAGCCCATTTTTGTGGCAGGGAGGTGCTGAGGACCCACCTCCTCCTGCTTGTCCTTCAGTTCAGAGATGTCCATCTCAGGCACCAGCAACTGGTGCCTGTCTTTGGGGAGCAGAGTCACACAGAATGGCTTAGGTTGGAAGGGACCTTAAAGCCCATCCAGCCCCTGCCATGTGCAGGGACACGTCCCACCAGATCAGGCTGCCCAAACCCCATCCACTCTGTCCAGGAGCACCTCTAGGGATGGGGCACCCACAGCTCTTTGGGCAGCCCACTGCAGGGCCTTTTTTTGTTGCAGGGTGCCAAGGCATTGGCTCTTTCCTTGATGGCCAATACCTCTGTTGTCTCATTAGACCTGGCTGACAATTGGCTGCTGGGAGAAGGGGCAGCTGCAATTGCAGAAATGCTGAAAGAAAACGGCTACATTTCAGGTTTGTGTCATCCTTCCTGCTGTTCCCCGGTGGCAGCTTTGCTGTAGAGGAGGAAATTGTGCTGTTTTCTTTGTGGTCTTAACCAATCCCACTCTTACAGCAGCTCTGAGGCCTCTCCTCAGATCCAGCCAGAACTTTGCATAAGCCAAACTGGCTGCAGCCCTGGAGGATATATGTTATTCACTAAGAACAAGGTCAGTGTAGACAGCTGAGAATAGAACACAGCTTTCAGCTAAGGCAGCCCTAATCTGCTTTGTCAGGAGGTCATCACAGGTGGAAGTGTCAAGTTTGGTGCTGTGAAACACCAAGGAACGTGAGATTTCTTTATTTTCCTTCTCTAGTGGTTGAATTCCTTGGTAGACGTTTAGGGTTCTATTAATTCCGTGCTAGGGAAATTCATTCTACATACAGGTGGGCAGAGGGATTCAGGCTTCTATTTTCCCTGTTAAAATACATTATTAGAGCAGTTTCACCACTCTTAGGTTCTGAGTCTGGCACTGCTGCCATTACAGTGCAGAGGTCAGGCACCTCCCTGGCTTCTGTTATGGTATCATTTGATGATCTGATGATGATTTTTTCCTTCCCCAGCTGTTGATTTATCTGACAACAGAATGGGCACTGAAGGAGCTAAAGCCTTTTCTGCCATGCTTCTAGAAAATACTACAGTGGTGGCCCTCCAGCTCTCAGGAAATGAATTTGATGACCAAGCAGCAAAGTACTTAGCAGATGCCATCACAGCAAACAGCAAAGTGGAAATTCTGGATCTGAGCTATAACAAGTTCGGTGACAAAGCAGGTAAAGCGCTGTCAGCATGCCTTACATAGAGAGGGGTGCTGCAGGAGTTATCAGTGCAGCTTGAGGAGTCGCTTGCTTGCCTCAGACCTTTGGGGAGCACTTGTGCAGAGCACTGCTCACGATGTCAGTGCTAACCCTTAACTCTTCATCCCTTATGCTCATTTACTTTTTGCACGTGGCTGGCACACGCTTCATTTTCTCTGTCTATGGCTGTCCTTAGGCAATGGCAGCCATGTCTTCTGCTACTGCCTCCAGGATGAAGATCTGCAAATCCTCTCCTTCCTCCTGATTTCATCCTACAGCAGCGCTCCAAATCCCTCCACCTCCCACACTGTCTGTGATGGATACACGCTTGAAAATGGAGATACTGAATTTCATAGAATCATTGGAGTTGGAAGGGACCTTTAAAGGCCACCTGCTCTAACTCCCTTGCAGTGAACAGGGACATCTACAGCTCGTTTAGGTGCTCAGAGCCCCGTCCAGCCTGACCTTGAATGTCTCCAGGGACAGGCATCCACCACCTCTCTGGGCAACTGGAATTTCTGCTCTCCCATGCTGTCAGATTCACGTTCTCCCTCCCTAAACCTGCTTGTGTTTTCAGTGAAAAAAATCCACATCTTCTCTCCACCTACTTCTTTACAACCCTTTTATCATCACACATCTCACCTGCTAGAGCCTCCTCCTTGAAGATCCTCCATGTCTTCAGTAGGCTTCTCTGGCTCACAAGAGAGGGAAGAAGCAACCATAATCCTCATCTCTTCCAGCCACTGGCTCCCCTCTCCTTTCCCTTCCCATTATTACCTTTGAAGGCTTCAGTGCCTGCTTTTCTCTCCACTCCTGTGCTTCTGACCTCCTGCTGTTCTCAGCCAAACATCTCTCCTGTCTTCTGGTCTTCAGGCATGGCCACAGCTTCTTTTTTTTTTTTTTTTTCCATGCTGCTCACAGACCTCGTTTCTTTCCTGCCCCATCAGACGCTTGCAGAGTATTTGCTGAGAAAGTTCCTTCAGATTTCAGAGCTCTAGGGGTGGCTAGAGAGCAGAGCTGGTTTCTCTGCCACCAGAAGACTGCAGTTGGCTGGAGGCCAGAGCGTTGGAGGAATGAGAAAGCCTGTGGGACAATACCTGTTACTTGGTGTCAGCTTTCAGAGTTGCACTGGACTGGAGAAGGAGCCTGTGCAGTCAGCTCTTCAGGCTCGAGCAGCAGAGCATGGCTCTGTTACGTGGTGACTGGATTTTCTCTTCCACAGGCTGAATTTGGAGCCTGCAGTCAGAGAACACATGCACTTTATTGTCTGGCAGCTTCTGCTTTGTGTCTGTGCTAAACAGGGTATAAAAGAAAATAATATTTTCTAGTTCTAATTGCTTGCCCAGATGTAACACAGACAGCTGCAGAGAAATACCTAAACTAACCCAAGCTCCCTGCTTTGCAAAGCAGCTAATTGTTTGAACTCTTAAGCTGTTTGGCATCGTGTGTTTTTCCTAAGGTGAAGTTCTTGGAGTGGCAATAGCAGAAAACATTGGATTAAAGGAACTGAAAATGGGCTGGAACCATTTCCACAGTGAAGGGGCAGTTGCTTTGGCCAAAGGCGTGGGGGTAGGACATGTTTTCACTCTTTTAAATTCTGAAGTCTCACATGAAGCTTTGTCTGTTTGTCCGAGCATCCACGTCATCATGTGATGTTTGTCCACCAGCCATCTATGATCTGGGATCACACAGACCTTGGAAGCAAGACAGTAAAATCATTCATTGTTTACTGACATACTGCATATGTTTTCATTTCTCCACTTCTAGCTCTTTCCCTTTTTAGAGTCAAACTTGGTATCATGAATGCTTCGAATTGTTTCGTTGCACTTCTGAGGCACAAACCAGTATAGAAGTTGCTTTGTATTCTATATCCAGTTTTTCCTCCGCTAAAAGAAAGAAGTTTCTTTGAGTAACAAGATTTTAAGTGGTATGTGCGTGTCACGCCACAGGCAAACGTATTCCTGAAGGTGCTGGATGTTTCCTACAATGGCTTTGGCAACAGTGGAGCAGCTGCCTTGGGGGAGGCTCTCCGAGCCAACAACGTGCTGGAAGAGCTCAACGTAAGGTGAGTCAGACACTTGTCCTGCTGCACATTTTCTCCCATTCTCCAGAACCCTACAGAAGTGAGGTAGGAGAGAAAAACGTTACGTTTGGAGCAAGAATTGGACCGTGGCCTCTGTTCAGCTCGTGGCCTGTAGGGAGACATGCTGTTGGTGACACAGCAATGGAAGCAAGGTGGCCAAGAAGCTGAGACCTCAACGAGTTTGTGGTCGTTACTATAACTGATGGATGTTGCCCCAGAAAAATGACCAAAAGGAAAAAGAGCAGACAAAGATGGTAGCAGGGAGCTTCCACCAGTTCCCTCTGGACTTGTTTTCAGTGCTGGGCGAAACAGGAGGTTGCATATCCTTTGCCAGAGCACTGCATGCAGTCAGTGTCTTGTATCAGCCTGGCTGTGTGGGCATGGAGAACCTCGGGGTGTGAATCATGCCATCCATCTGTCTGCAGCAATAATCGTATTTCGGTGGAAGGAGCACTGCGACTTGCAGATGGCCTGAAGGAAAACAAGACTCTGAGGATCCTTCAGGTAAGTAACTTTGCTATGAGGAGGCTCTAGCGTGTGCCTGATGGTTTGCTGTTGCTGCAGGAGGCTGACAGTTTTGTGCTAAGCAGTGTGCAGTTTAAGGAGGCAAACCGGAGCTCTCGTGGTGCCAAAGGAAAATATGCTGGGGATGGGAAGAGCTGCTGTGTATCCTCCTGCTGCTTTCTTCCTGACTTCAGATGATGAGAAATCCCATGCAGAATGAAGGATGCTGTGGGATCCTCAAAGCTCTACGGGCAAATTCTGGCACTGGCATGGAGGTCCTGGACCTGCCCGTAAGTGTGACAGCAGAGGGGAGGGGGAGGGGAGGGAAGAAGCTGAGTGTGTGCTGTGTGAGTACCAAGGTGCTGCCAGAGGGATTCAGGCACAAGGCATCTCATGCAGTCTACCAAAGAGCACTGCTTCAGGAGCAGACGCTTTCTTTCAGACCAGTAGCTGCTTAATGCCATTAGGACCAAATAATTAGCGAGTACTTTAATTGCTAAAAAGAGAGAACGCGCACCTTCCATTGATTCTTGTGCTGCTCCATCACCTCAGCTCTTCTCCTTGCCCAGGGAGCAGGATGCTGCTGCTCGGATGAATCTCACACCAACCCGTAATGCGGGCAGCCCCAGATCTCACAAACTTGTGTTAGAATTTTGTATTTGGGCTGGGAGGACACAGCAAATGTTGCAATGCCCTTTTCTTCTGAGGGAGGGTACATCAGACCACGCACCTGCTTACCTGCCGTGATTCTCCCCTCTAAGGACGTTCCTGTGAGCAAGGAGCTGGCAGAGCTGCGTGAGGCTGTGAAAGCACTTCTCCCAAATCTTCTTCTCCGACATGGTGGGAACACAAAACAGCAGAGGAAAAGTCTGTCAGCGGTTGAGCCTTGGCCTCAGCCCAAAGCATTGGGTAATTCCTGTAATGCAGTGGCTTAATGTGAGTCTCTTTGGGGCTGCTGCTTCTGCCTAATGTCCCAGTACTGCTGAGCAAGCCAGGGACACAGGGACACCCCAGGGCAGGAAGCAGGAGCTGTGGAAATGTTGGTTGCTTCACCATTGCCGTCACTTGGCAGTTTTCCTGTCTGCTCACTTCTAAGGTTTCTGCTCTGCCCGTTTCTGCGTCTCTTCCAGCACATGCAAGAGCTTCCTTCCCCATGGATGATGGCTCCTGAGCTGTGCCGTGAACAGATGCTCGCTTTCTTAGGCTGTCCTGCAAACAGCCAGGCTTGCCTTTGCTGGACTGGCTGTCAGATGCAGCAGTGACTCATTCTCAGCTGCTTCCTTCCCCAGCTCCTTGGCCTTGTGAGGAGCTCATGCTCCCCAGGGTGAAGACCCCATCTTAGGTCACGACTGGTGTTATTTCCTGGATGCACACTCTTTCTTTTCTGAGTTTCACATAGGATGGATGCTGCAAGCTGCCTGGAACCAGGGCAGGCACTCAGCAGTGATTCAGCACTGACAGCAGCACGTGGCTTTAACCCTTTCCCCCTCCTTGCAATGTGTCTGCCATCACCCAGCAGCTCCCTGCATACAGCCCAGGGGATCCTCTCTCCATGCAATTATGTTTTGCCTAAAGGAAACCGTCCTATAGATGTCCAAATAATAAATCTCATCTTTGCCTACGACTCCACTGTCTCTTCAAACCATTCAGAGAGCTCTCTTGCACGTTTTAAGCTCTGTTGGCATTAGTGATGATTTCTCCTTCATTTTTGAGCAGCTTTTGTTTTGGTTAGGGTCTGCTTGCGGCCTTGCTCCTCTCCACCTCGCTGCTGGACCAGCAGCCTGTGTCCTTGCAGCACTGTATGTCTGCTCCAATTGTTTCTGCCAGGTGAACCTTCATGCTCCGGGCAGGCTCAGGGGCCAGTTCCACGTGAAACAGCTCTGGTGCAAGTCATGCTGGTGATGAGAAAATATTCAGCTATGGTAGCTACTAATGAGCATCACTTGGGGCAGGGCTGGAGTGGAGCAGCCTGCAGCACGACTCCGAGCCGTTCCACCAGCATAGAAGAATGTTTTTACGAGCACTTTCTATTGCAATATTCAGCCCGACGTCCCCAGCACTCCTTGGGGGGGGACGAGGGAACGCAGGCACCTGGGGCTGTGCCAGTTTTCCATGTCCTGCCTTTCTCAGGCCCAGGGAAGGAGGAGATTCACTGGTGCTGGGGATGAGCACAGTGCTTACCTCATCCTCCAGGCTGTGTGTGCAGGAGGGGGGGGGGGAGGCTCACGTGGGATAACGAGCGGATTACTTGCAGCCAGCCCTGCAGCTCCTCTGTGCTGGGGGGTGGCAGATGGCTGAGAACCACATGGTTGGAAAAGGCCCCAGAGCTCAGTGCTGCACGGTGCCCCAGTGTGGTGGGGATGCTCACCCCCGGGCCACACCAGCCCCGAGCAGAGCCCAGCGTGAGCGAGCTGCCCCATGACCTCCAAAGCCGTGTCAGTTTCCCAGAGCCCTTACACTGCTCTGACCCACATAGCTCGCCCTGCAGCACTGCAATTAGACTGATCCCCACGCAATCCGGCTGGGCTGATTAGACCGCTTCCACGAGCCCCAGAAAAACACTGTTTTTTTTTTTTATTTTTATTTTTATTTTTTTTAAGGAACAGATGATTGTGGCAGCGCTCCCTGGGTAGCACAGGCTACTGAGAAAAAAATGATTAGGAGCATGACGAGGTGGGCAATTTCAAACCAATTAATACGTGTCCCGCTCCTGCGTCGGGCACGTTACCGCAGCAGGACGTGGGATGGGATGGAAAAAATCAACCAATCCTGCAACCCTGGGTAAGGAAAGCCCAATCCAACCGTGCTGCAGAGGGCACGCTCCTCCCAGGCCGCCGCTCATCGCATCCCCATCATTCATTCCCTGCAGCCACGTCACTCCCCACCCACACGCAGCCCACGTGGTCCCCACGGCCACCATCGCTTTGTAGGGATCAGCTGACAGGTGAGCATTGTTTCTCTGCGTTCTGACGACGGCGTTTGGGTCGGTCAAGCACCGACAGCTCCTGGAACAATGCAGAACAAGGCCCGTGCTGGGGCCACGCGCGGATCCCGTGGCTCGCCTTTAATTCACGTCATTCGCACTGGTTTGCACGCTCTCTCAGCTCAGGTCCCAGCTCGGGGGGCAACACTACAGACCCCGTCCCAGTAGCCAGGACGCCGCTCTGCTCAGCCCTGTCCCCGCAGCTGACACCGGGGCTCAATGCATTTATGCATCCACAGGGCTCCAGCTCCCTGCCCCATGCCCACGGCTCCGGCCAGAACCCATTCACTGCTGGGAAGAAGTGGGCTATGAGGGGGACGCAGCACATGCACCCAGAGCCATTGCAGAACCAGCGTTTATGGGGGTGACCAGGTCAGCCCGTTGCTCACAACCACTACACAGAGGTGCCAAGCAGGGCTGCAGCGGGGCAGGGGCTGGGCAGCAGCAACACTGCAGGGGGGAGCAGGACATGGGCACTGTCCAGGGGTGCAGAGCCCCCAGGGGGACCAGGCGTGGGATAGGAACAGCTCCCACCAGGGCATGGCCCCACAGGAGGGTGCAGGGATGCTGCAGGGCAGGGGGCTGCATTGCAAAGCCTGGGGGGTTCGGCAGCCTCTTCTAGCAGCCTCCAAAACCTGCACCTGGGGGGGGATGACACCAAAAAGCACCCACTGAGCCCATCCTGAGCCATTGGGAGCCAGGGAAAGGCAGCACCCAAGCCCAGAGGTGTGGCAGCTGCTGGGGTACAGGGGAAAGGCATGGGCTGTGCCACTGTTCCCATGGTCCTGCCTACGAACCACGTCCCTGCCTGCACGCTGCCATGCCCCTTCCCCAGCTCACATGGCCCTGGCTGCTCCTTGTGCCTCTCAGTGCTGGCACTGAAGGGGAGAAGCCCCAGAGAGGTGCAGGCAGAGGGAACAGCAGCGCAGAGCTCAGCAGGGCTGCAGCAGGAGCCAGGATGAGGCTGGGGTGGGCAAGCTGCCTGTCCCCATCCTCCATCCATGCAGGGCGGTGAGGATGGGCTGGAAAGAGGGGATTTGCTGCATGGCATCTGGGTGGGCGCAGGGGAACAGGGTGGGGACGAGGCTCCCTCTGAGCATGGCGGGCACTGGGGTTGGGGGCAGAGAGCTGCTCCCCAGTGCTGGGAGGGAGGGGGCCAGCCTCCCCATGCTCCGCAGGGAAGAGTGGGCACCCCCGGACGGAGCCCCGCACCCGGGCAGCCCTCGCTGCACAGGGGCCAGGCAGATCAGAGGGGTCTGGAGGGGGGGTGGGCACTGCCAGAGCCGCAGGGCCCCCTCCCCTGGGCGTCATCTCTTGGCCTCGGCGGTGTCGGTGTCCGGCAGCCCAGCAGCAGGCTGAGGGCTGGGCTGCACCGCCTGCACCGTCTCCTCCAGGCTGCCGCTGGGGAACACCACGTAGCGGGCGCTGACACGCTGTGGCTGCGGCTCCCGCAGGTTCTCCTTGCTGTGCCAGATGCCGTAGCCAAAGTAGACGAGCAGACCTGGAGTGAGGGGGAAGGAGGTCAGCACGCCCACCCAGCAGCACGAGCCCCGGCACAGAGGTCCTGGCTCTGCCTCTCCATCAGGTCCCAGGACCTGCAGCAGGTGCTTTCCTCTCCTCAGGAGAGACTGTTTCTGGGTCCCAGGAGCACTCACCAAGGATGAGCCAAATGGCAAAGCGGAGCCACGTCATGTAGCTGAGCTTCAGCATGAGATAGATGTTGAGGACAATGCTCAGCGCTGGGGACAGGGGCACCAGGGGGATCTGCAAGAGATGGAGCTAGCGGTGAGGGGCTGCCAGCAACGGCTGTGCCACAGGACCACCTCCCACCCAACCACACCTGCACACCAGGTGACGCTGCTGACACCAGTACCCCACGCCAGTCATAGAATCACAGCGTGATTGGGTTGGAAGAGACCTTGCAGGCCCCCCAGCCCCAACCCCTGCCCTGGGCTGGTTGCCCCCCACCATCTCAGGCTGCCCAGGGCCCCATCCACGGCCTGGAGCACTGCCAGGGATGGGGCACCCTCAGCTCTCTGGGCAGCCTGGGCCAGGGCCTCAATACCCTTTGAATAAAGAATTTGCCCCCAACAACTTCCCCCTAACATCAGCCTGGTGCCCACCTGGAAGGTCTGGGTGCTGCGTTGCTGCTCATGCACCCAGATGAGGAGGAGGCTGAGCACGAAGCCCAGGCTGAAGAGGACCAGCAGCAGGGAGTAGCTCCAGGTGGGCAGGTGGAGGTGGGTGTTGCCGAACACCAAGATGGAGCACAGGCACACAGCGGACACCATCAGGGTCACCACAGCCACCGTGACCACCTCGCCCGGGTAGAAGTCGCTGAGGAACTCCAGGTAGGGCTCGAAGGCTGCCTTCAGCTGCCCCGGCTCGCGGTGCTCCTTGCTCTTGTCACTACCCACCAGCTGCAGCTTGTCGGAGAAGGACTCGTACTCCTTCAGCTCGGGGGCGGCAGGGCCCTCCCGCTGTTCGGGGTTGGGCTGGCTGCCTGCTGGCTGCGCGGGGCCATCCGCCTTCTGCTGCTGGAAGCGCAGCACGATGATGCTGGCGGCCACGAAGGTGTAGGCCAGCAGCGTGCCAATGGACAGGAACTGCACCAGAGCCTCCAGGTCGAAGACGAGGGCCAGCAGGGCCATGAGCAGCCCAAAGACCACGATGCCGATGACGGGCACCTGTGTGCGTGGGTGCACCCGGGAGAACACCTGGAAGAAGAGCCCGTCCTCGGCCATGGCGTAGACGATGCGTGGCAGGGAGAAGAGGTTGCTCAGCAGGACCGTGTTCATCGCTGAGGGGTGGGCAGAGAAAAGGGCTCCACGTGAGAGTGGGCCCCGACCGACCCAGCTCCCGACCCCACGCTCTCCCACCTCCTCCCACAAATCAGCACTCACCGCAGATGGAGCCGGCGGCCACCAGGAATCCTGCCCAGGAGTAGCCCCTCCTATAGAAGGCGTCAGCCAGGGCAGAGTCAGGATCCAGCGTGTGCCAGGGCACCATCAGCGTCAGCACCATGGACACGAGGATGTAGGCACCGGTGGCCAACCCCAAGGAGAATGCAATGGCCCTAGGGACGGCCTTCTGCGGGTTCCTGGCTTCTTCGCTGGAGGCTGCGATGACGTCGAAGCCCACAAAGGCGTAGAAGCAGGTGGCCGTGCCGGCCATGATGCCCGACAGCCCGTAGGGGGCAAAGCCTCCCTCCTGGGCACCCCAGTTCTTGGGTTGCGCGAGAACAAAGCCCATGATGAGAATGAAGAGGATGACGCCCATGCTGATGGCCGAGAAGACGTGGTTGAGCCAGGAGGACACTTTGGCCCCAAAGGAGATGAAGGCGGTGGCCACCAGCAAGATGGCAGCCGCCAGGAAGTCAGGGTAGTGGGCCAGGAAGGGCACCTGCCAGGCGCCAACGTGGGTCTCGGTGAAGTTCTTAATTTTGTGGTTGAAGATGGAGTCCAGGTAACCGCTCCAAGCCCTGGCCACCGCCGCGCCCCCGATCATGTACTCCAACAACACGTTCCAGCCGATGAGGAAAGCCCAAATCTCACCCACGGACACGTAGGTGAACATGTAGGCCGAGCCCGTCTTGGGCACCCGGGCCCCAAACTCAGCATAGCAGAGAGCAGCCAGGAGCGAGGCGAAGCCCGCGATGATGAAGGAGACGATGACGGCGGGGCCGGCGATCTCCTTGGCCACGGTGCCCGTGAGGACGTAAAGCCCAGAGCCCACCATGCCCCCGATGCCCAGCAGCGTCAAGTCGATGGTGGAAAGGCACCTGTTGAAGGACGTCTCCATCATGTCGGCCTCCAAGGTCTTCACTCGGTTGAGTTTCTGGCAGAAGCGGGTCAGGTCCGTGGAGCGGGGCAGCCATCTCGCCATCCTGCAGGCGCCCTGCCGGGAGACCTGGTGGCAAGCAGGAAGGCGTGAGGAGCCCGGCAGCGGACTGGGAACGCTCCGGTTCCATCCTGCTGAGAGACCCACTGGGACCAGGGAGGTGGTGGTGAAGTCACCGACCCTGGAGGTGCACAAGAACCTCAAGTGCCGTGGGGATGTGGCACTGAGGGACGTGGGCAGTGGGCACAGTAGGGGTGGGCTGGGGTTGGGCTTGAGGATCTGAGAGGTCTTTTCCAAACTTCATGATTCCATGAGTGAGCAGCCCCTGTGCTTCTCCTCCACTGCCTGAATCCTGCCTCTTGGCAGAGCCCAGGAGAGCTGCGCGCAGGGTGGGGAAGTCACTGGGCACATTCCCTTGGGTTCAGACCTCCTGAGCACGAACATCCCTTGCTCTGTAGCATGCGGTGGGGTCAGCGCTGCAGAGTGCTGCTTCAGGCATTGTGCAGGAAGCCGTGCCGTGCCTGGAAGCCAGGTGAAGGGGACCGCAGCACTCCCAGCACAGCATTCCCCCGCCCTCCCCTTTTGAAGGATCGCTGTCGAAACCCAAACCAAGGCACACCGGGCACACTAGAGCGTGCCGCTGCTCAGCACCTTACCCAGCACCTCCCTGCTCAGGGGAAGCCCCGGTGCTCCGGGAGCTCACCGAGGAGATGCGCAGGGTCCGCTTCCCCGGGGGAAAACCCAGGCACGGGACCACCGCGATGCCACGCGCTCCATCTGCAGCTCGGGGGCTGCTCCGTGAGCCAGGACGGCGTCCCCCAAACCCCGCTCAGAGGGCTCACGGGCTGCTCCCCCCAAACCCCCGACCCACAGCCGGGTCCCTCCCGGCGCCGTCCACGGGAACAGGGCCGCGGTGACACGCACGCGGCTCCGCATCCGTCACCGGGAAGAGAAGGACCGGGGCGCGCCCGCAACCCCGCTGCCGCCACCGCCCTTTGTCCGCGCGGGTGTTGATCCAGGGCGGGGGCTGCTCCGCAACGCGGAGCGGGGGGAAACCTCCGCGCTCCGGCCTGCAGCCGGCAGCGGGGAAAGTTGAAATCCCACCCAGACGTCGAACCCCGGAGCCCCCCCGCCCCGGCCCCGCTCACCTCTGCGCCCCGACGGCTCCGCGGGCGCGGCCAGGGGGGTCCGCGCGGCTCCGGCCCCGCACCTGCTCCGCACCAACACCGCCGCCGCGCCCCGCCCCGGCCCCACCTCCACGCACGGCGGTGGGCGGCTGCCACCTGGTGGGTCCGCTGGGTGCCGGCCCACCGCCCTGCTCGAGCAATCCCCGGGCAGGAAAGAAGGCGGAGGGGCGGCCGGCAAGGGCGGAGAGAGCCGAGGAATCGGAGCGTGGTTTGAATTCGGGGTAGGTCGGTGTGGAGCCAGGAGCTGGGCTGCGAGATCCTCGTGGGCCCCTCTTCCAGCTCGGGATGATCTATGGTTCGGTGACTTTGATTTTTGAGCACTAATGCTGACGTTTCTGAGGGCCTGTCAGGCATCACCCCAGATACCTTCGGTGGTGATGGTCAAGTGGGTGCCTGTCCTGCAACGCTCAGTGCTCCCACGTACGTAAACTCACCTCCACCCACACCGAATCCACCTCCTCCCTTGGAGGGGCCCACGCTGCCCTGCTCAGCTCAGCAAAGCACGGGAGAAGGCAGCCAGGAAATTCACCTTGTTCCTTCCTACCACTGCTCACCGTCCCTTCTCCAGCTTGTGTGCTTTTGCTCACCTTCCACCGGACCACAGTAACTGGCTCCTATTGTGCATTGCTTCTCCATGCTGCTCCTGGCCATGACTTAAGGCCCAGCACCACGGGCGGCTGAAGCCACCTGAGATGCCACCAGGCATGCAGCAGGTCCCCAGCCAAGCATTCCTATGGCACCCAGGTGCTGGGGGGCTGCACAGGAGCAGAGCCAGCAGCAATCCAGCCATCTGCTGCTCCATTTCCAGATGGGGCAGCCCCTCTGGGTCGCTTTCACAAGATCCAACATCACTGCGGGAGCAGGGCCCCAGCCAGTCCTTCAGGAAGGGTCACTCTGATCACGAGCTACGCCAGGAGCTTTATTCCCTTAAAACCTTTCCAAACAACAAACTACATCCGAGCGCCATGCCGCCCTCCGCCTCGCTCAGAAAGCCTCTCAAAAAAAGCAAAAAAAAAAAAAAAAAAAAACCAAAAAAACAAAAAACACACAAAACCCATGACCCGAGGCAGGCTGCAGGCATGGAAAATTTCAGCGGGGATTGTTTGCCTGGCGGAGCCGCGTGCAACTGAAACCAGATGGTGGGAGCAGGAAGCTCTGTTGTCATGGTGCTGCCGGAGCAGCCCGCCGCGGATGCCACGGCCACCGGAGAAAGCCAGGGTGGGTGGCACAGTCCTGCACGTGCCGTGCCTTGGGGGCTCTGGGCCGTGGTGGGCTGTGTGCTCTGCTCAACGCTGGGCTGGGATGCTGCGCAGCGATGCTGAGGTGCTGTGTTTGCTGCCTGCAGGTGCTCCGCGCTCCTCCAGCCGCGCTGCAGGCTCTGCTGCTGCTGCCTGGGAGCAAGAGCTCTGGTCTCTTTGCTTCTCACGGCGCTGCAGCTCCAGCACGTCTGTCTACAGCAGCGCCAGCTCTCCCTGCCAGAAGGGCCACCCACAAACTCTGCCAGCACCTTTGGAGTTTCCTTATTCGAGTTGGTGACGGCCCCAGTTTGCTGAAAACCTCTCTGGCTTCAGCAATCTGCTTTCGTGAGGACATAAGGGCTGACAGGACCTTGAATAAGGGGCAGTAACCCGTTTCCTAGCTTCATACCGAATCTTCTAATGCTGCCTTCTGCTGTGAACAGAGGCCGTTGTTGTAATAGCAGAGGATGCAGGCGAGAGCAAACAGCAGCACAAAGGAGGAACCTCCCCATCACAACACAATCCTTTGCTGTAGAAACGCTGCAAAACCTTTAAGCAGAGATCCGTGCCATCAAAGCCCTTCAGCACAGGATGGTAGGAAGTCCTTGATCCACCTCCAGCAGCTGCTCTGACTTGAAGAGCCACGCATCCGTGAAAATAACTGCTCTCTGACGCTGCCTTGCACCAGCCTATCTCCTGTGAGCACATTACCTGGCACATTTCTTGCACACCCAAAGCTCTGATTGCACACGAGTGCTCCCATTCCTCCTGTGCACCAAGTCCTGAGGCTGCAGGGTCATGAACTCCTCCCTGGGAGCTCTGAGAACCACTCCAGCCCCCCCCCAGCTTCAATGCAGCGCAGACCCAGACCCGTGCTCATCGAGCAGGGATGGGAAAACCCTAGGTGTGATCATCCACCTTCAGAAAAGCACAGGCCCAGAAGGCTGGGCAGAATGTTCCTACCCATTTGGAACTGTTTCAGAGTAACAAAGGAAGAGCTCTCAAGTCTTTTGGGCTACCTGGGTCAGGTTGAAAACACCACTGACATCGTGCCATAGTCCAGTACAGAATTTTAATGGAACTCAAGAGGAGAAATCCATGTGATCTGCCTCGACATCTCTGGGAAGTGCCTGCCCATTTAGGAGGCTGTTTCTGCCTCAACACACACAAACACATCTTATTGTAGATACAGCTTGGACTTTTTCTTTTTCCCAGCTGCCAACTCTCTGCACACTGAGGCTGCAAAGGAAAGCAAACACCCTTTGCTTCCTGTCTGATAGGACAGTTACTCACCTCTTCCATCCCTTATCAGACACCTCCTCGATTCGGAAGAGCAGATTGTAATTTAGAGCCCACACTGCTCACTGACACTGCAGGCTGCGTGTGGCAGATTAACATTCTGTCAGCCCTTGTCTTAGCAACCCACTGCAACGCAGCAGGAGCTGCAACGTGCTTCTTGCTTCGATGAGTGGAAGGGCAGCCTGCAGCTCTTCAGCTCTCCCCTCTGCTCTGGAGGTCTGCTTCCCCTATCTCTAAAGGTAACCTAAGGGTTTCAGCTATTCTGCAGTTGCTGGCCAGTAGCCTCTTCCTAAAACAACATAAAGCAAATGCATTAAGTCTATTCTTGAGAGGGAAGTCAGAAGAAAAGTCCATCTTGTTCAGGAAAAAGCCTTCTCTGACTCGGATTCCTTCTGCTGCAACTTCCGAATCAATTCCAGTAAGTTCATCTGTAAAGTCAGCTCCTGCAAAGGAAGAAAGACATTTTTTGCAAGGATAAGATCCCGTTCTCTTCTGCAGGAAGCAGAAAGGACTCAGTTGTGCCACTGTACCACTCAGTGCCTGCTCCTTTTCCAAGAGAAGACAACGATTCTCCAAAGGTAGACGCAGCACACTGCTCTGATGGTGCATACAATTGCCCCTTTCATTCTCCAAAACACCCCATTCTCCGTGGCTGACACCACCTCCTATAACCACCAACATCAGCTTATGGCTCCCTTATACTCCCCTTGCCATCTGCTTGTTCTTCACTCACGTTTAGCTCACAAGCCACGTGGCACAGACTGCATTTCCCCTGCACATGGTGGGACATCTAATTCAGTACGCTCCGCTCTGTGACTCAGGCTTGTAGACATTCCATCATGGAAACAAACATCTATTTTTGTTAAATAATATATAAATAAGTACATCAACTGCATAAACAGGCAGTTTACATAACAGACTGAGGAAAACACATCTACTGAGAGGAAATGCATGGAGAACAGCAGACTCCAGCAGTGATTTCTTGCACTGGAAGTCAAGGGCTAGGTCTGGTTTACCAGCTTTCATGAAGGCAAACAAATGAGAAACAGCAAATAGGAACCCTGTTAAGAGTTATTACTTACAGAAATAACAGGCAGAGGCAAGAGGGGAGGCAAAGAACTGCTTTCAGTATGTAGATGAGTGATAGCAACATAAAAAAAAGAAGGGACTGGTACACAACCAGAAATGGTGTGGGTTTTAGGAAATGGCTGTTTAACTTAGTTCAAGCCAAATTTTCCCTCTAGTGCCTCCTTATCAAAATTAAATTTAATCAGCTGGAAATACAGTTAAGAACAGCCTTTTCTGTATTCTCTGCAAGCTTCTGTGGCATCATAAGGAAATCTTGGACATTGCAGTTTTCCATTCCTGTGGTGGACAGCAGAGAGGAAACCCAGGCGACTGCTCTGAGCAGTCTTAATCACAGTCTGACACAGTTATCTCCAGAAAATCACATGCAAGCATCACTGAAATACCATAAAGAAAAACTAACAGCTTACTGAAGGCAGTGCATGAAGCTAAGCTAGGCACAAGAAAACCTACATGTCCTTTTATTTCAGTACTACACTGACCCATTTGAAGAGTCACAGGACTGCAGGCTTTTGGCACAGTGTTCTTCCATCCACAGAAGGCTGGAGATGTTGCCCCGTCCAATGCACTTCTGTTGCTTTGTTACAAACCTGATCCACGAGAGCACAGTGCCCATCAGCTGATGGGGCAAAGGACACAGACCATTCCTTCTGAGCCAGAATTCATTCAGAACAGACTAAGCTTTTAAAAATCCAAAAAGTTGTTAGCACAAGAGCACTGCCAGCTCTCACACTCACTGCTTACACACTAACCTGTGGGTTGGTGGTGATGTAGAAGCCAGACACCCCAGCCTTCTCCAGGGTGCTCTGCTGGTCTATCACTTTTTGGTCCAGTTCCAAGACAATTTTCTCATCCATCATTCGCTGCTCCTCTCGAATTCGTTGCTCCACAGCCTGAGAAGATAATACTCAGCACATGAGGGGAATGTTTACCGCCCTCCTGTATTTTTTTTTCCTCACCTCTAAACCTTTTACTGAAACCAAACAACTACTAGATCCTGAAGCAGTCCAATTCTGATGACTTTGCCTCTTCCATGGACAGCAGAGGGCAGCAAGCGCGGCCTCAGATCTTCCCTTGGGCGCTTGCCATGCCTTACAGCGAGCTACCTCTCACTGTAAAGCACAGGGAAACAGCTGGGACTAGCCTAATTTAGTGCATTTTGAGGCCAGGAAAGAGACCACGAGCAGCAGACTGTGATCTGAATGACTTTTCCTGAGGAGCAGCAGGCTGTAGGCAAGTACTCCAGCAGTACATGCGCTGAAGAAGTCAGTAGCCCCCCCAAAAAATCACACGCCCCTCACAGCACTGCTGAAACTGCAGGAAGACTTGGAGGAGTGATACAGATCAGTCAAAACCACCAGCTCAGATGCCTCCACGTTCTCTGAGCACTAACACAGTGCTGGAGCAGTACGTCAGACCCAGTTCCTAGCGATTCACTAAAGAGCCAAACTCCTCCACTCCCAACTCTGCAACAGGAAGCACAGCTTATTTTCTTGTTGACAACAGCAAGCAGAAGCCTTGCTTGGAACTACAGCCTGCTGGGGCTCTGTTTCTGGCAAACGGAGAATGTTATCAAGTGGGGACTTGCCAATACAGCCCTATCAGAAGCGCTCAGGCCTGCCCTGCCTTAGCAGAAAACCACATCACTTTAGGAGAACAAATGGGACAACAACAGAAGCATGGACTCGCTGCCAAAGCGCAGGGTGGCAGAGCTGGAACTCACTTTGCCACAGACACACGGTGTAGCAGTGGTGTGTAAATCGTTCTCTCCTCCTGGAACACGGAGAACAGTTGCTATTTCAAAGGCACGCTAGGAATCAGGTGCTGTGGGCAGGCTCTAAGAACACTACAGTGCTCTGCTAGCTGCAGAAAGAGGCACAGGTAGGCAGCAGGATTTTGCTGGGTGACAATGAACAACTACACTCCTTCTCAAGCCATAGGGAAAGTCAGGAGACACCAAATAGGACCTAAATACAAAGGAAAGCTCCTTCTCTGCTAACAGCTAATTGACACAAGTTTAAACACTTCGTCCATGCAGTGCTGCCTCTCTGTAACATTATAAATGAAGGCAAGCATTCAGTTGGAAATATTCAAAGGAAGAATAATCCTTACTGCACAGAAAGAGAGAAGTCACCGGGTCTGGGATCTCCTGTATCGATGGCTGTGGTTTAACAGACCTGGACAAATCCAGGCAAAAAGGGAACTGAAAGCTTGTGCTCAGTTGGAAGTTCTGTGGAAAAGCCAGAATTTGAATGATGGAGGACTTGGGCCTGAGCAGTCTGCATAAAAACTGAGCTTCGTCTACAGCGTGAACCTATCAGCAGCTGTCTACAAAAGACCTGATAGAAATGAAGAGCAATTCTTACTTCCAAAGAGCTGCCTCATGTAACTGTTTTTGGATATACTGAATAACATGAACTGTCCCAGGAGCCTAAGAAAGCTCTGTCTTTGTGTGCTTTTCAGTCTTGAAGGTTCACTCTTTGTCTGTGGAAGATTCAAACCCCGTGGCCCCCACATTCCCCTAGGACTTCCCTTCTTTCTCACGGCCTTAGGGGAAGGAGGAGGCTCCACACCACTGTCTCCACTTACTGTGCTGAAGGAATGACTTTCCTGTCCTTGGGTTTGAAAAGAGAGATTTACTCATCTGCATGCTGTTTAGAGCAGGCACCCAATTCCGAGACACAGAAAAGTGCCAAAGACTCTGAGAAAACGAAAGCTTAAACACAAGTTCTGCTTCAGCTCAGGTGGCTGGTGAGCTGCTATGCCAGGCCAATTTTTACTTTTCGTTTTTAAGGTTATAGATACCATTAGGAAACTGGACATCCCAAAATCATATCTTGTATTATCCGTCCTGTGGCACTGATCCCATAGGATCCCACAGGAGCTGGTCACTGAACCATAGAGAGCAGCTCTGATTAGACACACCCCAGTTGTCACTAAGATGACTGATCTATTCCCAAAGTGCTCTACGACAGAAATAACAGAACATAGAAAAGGGAAGAAGAAACTTCAGTAACTTCCTCCCAACAGAGGAATAAAGAACACAGAAAGGTGTGGGGAAAGTAAAAGGAAGCAGGGAGAAGTTGGACATGATACAACACAAGGAGAAAAACCACACATATGGGTGTTTGTTGTCTAACGTGAATAAAGTCTGCTGGATGAATGCAATACTGGAAATGCTTTAGAACAGACAGTACAGGTTACTACTTACTGCTATGATGCACTTACACGTTACACACAGGAGTGGAAGGGATGGCTAATGCAGGTCCAGCCTGACTTCAGCCATCTCAATAGAAAATGAGGGAAGTGGAAACAACAGATCCAAGTGGGCTCTCACACCATGGTTATTGTGGGTAAAGGTCAGGAGAAAGCCAACATTTCAACAGTTACTTGTTTGCCTGATGTGGAGTAAAGTAACTTCACACATACATTTACATCGCATGGATTAAGATAACTAGCTACTTGTAATTACCCTTACTTTAAAAACTGTCTCTATCTTATCACTAACGTATAGATAAGAGGATCTTCAGACCCTTGGGACTGAATGTCCCTCTCATGTTGAAGTTCTTTTCTAGAAATGCTGTGGGAAATGCTAAGAATCAATTCGTGTTTTTAGGTTCCTTAGATTATTTCCTCCTTATCAGTGTAACTAAGTAAAACATGACTTTTGAGCATCCTCTGCTTTCACCCTTCGGAGTTCCCAGGGGCTGTGAGGTCACTCAAACGCTGCCAGCTCCAGTGCTGGGATAACCAGCACTGCCCTGCAGCAAAATGGCTGTGAACCCCTGGGACAGCTTCTGTGCTTGTGTGTAGGGCAGTGAGGGCGGCTGCGTGCTCCTGCTCTTCCCTT
This sequence comes from Numida meleagris, assembly GCF_002078875.1. Taxonomy (NCBI): domain Eukaryota; kingdom Metazoa; phylum Chordata; class Aves; order Galliformes; family Numididae; genus Numida; species Numida meleagris. Next base: position 10,479,783 of record NC_034422.1, read on the forward strand.
ACCTCCATCTCCCGCTGCTGGGCGGCGCGGAGGAGCGGCAGGTTGTGCGGCCTGCAGCACTGCTGGGCCTCCTTGTGCCGGTGGAACAGCTCCTGCTTCAGCCCTGTGCCCGAGGACGGGGACAGCGTCAGGACCCCACCACGACCTCTCCCCCATCCCTGTCCCCACACCACCCCATCGCCTCCGCGCAGTGACCCAGGATCCCACTGCACCTCCCCCAGCTCCCCAGACCTGCAACCCCAGTGCCCCACCTCACCCCGGTGCCCCCTAGGATTCCCCATCCCCAATCCCTTTCCCTACTGACCGCGGTGCTCGCTATGCAGCTTGAGGCGTTGGCTGTAGAGGTTCTTCTCGGTGAGGTGCTGGATCTCCAGCAACCCCTGCACGATCTCGAACACCGTCCCATCCAGCAGTGCCAGCGCCAGGTCGCTCAGCGTCGTGTAGGACAAGCGCTGTTGGCAGGAGCTGCAGGGACCCAGCCAGGGTTGGGGTTAAGGTTGAGTTGGGTTCAAGGCTGGGGCTCAGAATTGGGGTTTGGAGTTGAGGTTGGGGTTCAGAATTGAGATTGGATTAGTGTCGGGGTTTGGAACTGGGGTTCAGAGTTGGGGTCAGGGTTTGGAATTAGGGTTGGAGTTCAGAGTTGGGGTTTGGGTCAAGGTTCGGAGCTGGGGTCAGGGTTCAGAGTTGTGGCTCAGATTAGGATTGGGAATTGGGGTTCGGAATCGGGGTTTGGAATCGAGGTCAGGACTGGGGTTCAGGGTCAGTGTTTGGAGTTGGGATTGGAGTTCAAAGCTGGAGTCAAGGTTAGTATTTGAGGCTGGGGCTCAGGGCTGGGGTCAGGGTTTGGAGTCAGAGTTCAGAATTGGGGTTGGGGTTTGGAGTTGGGGTCAGCACTCAGAGTCGGGGTTGAGGTTCAGAGTTGAGACTGGACTAGTGCTGGGGTTTGGAACTGGGGTTCAAAGTTGGGATCAGGGTTTGGAGTTAGGGTTGGAGTTCAGAATTGGGGTTTGGGTCAGGGTTTGGAGTTGGGGTCAGGGTTCGGAGTTGGAGCTGGGATTAGGATTGGGGTTGAGAGCTGGGGTTTGGAACTGAGGTCAGGACTGGGGGTCAGGGTCAGGGTTTGGGGTTAGGGTTGGAGTTCAGAACTGGGGTTTGGGTCAGGGTTTGGAGTTAGGGTTGAAAGCTGGGGCTTGGAACTGAGGTCAGGACTGGGGTTCAGAATCAGACTTCAGAGCCGGAGTCAAAGTTAGTGCTTGAGCTGGGGCTGGGGTCAGGGTTTGGAGTCAGGGTTCAGAACTGGGGTTGCGGTTTGGAACTGGGGTCAGCGCTCAGAGTTAAGGACGGGGTTCGGAATGGGATTCGGAACCGAGGTCCAGGCTTTTAGCCGGGGTCCGGGCTCGGAGCCGAGCGGCACCACTCCGCCCTGCCCCCCGCTCCCTCCCACCCCTCGCACCTGGGCAGCGCCTTCACCAGCTCCTGCAGCTCGGACAGCAGCCGGTAGTGCCTCTCCTGCTGCCGGGACAGCTCCGCCGCCGCCGCCTCGTACCCAGCGCCACCGAACCGCTCCATACCCCCCGGTCCCAACACAAGGCCCGGCCCCGGTTCCCGGCGCAGGCGCAGGCCGTGGCGCGGGCGGAGCCTTCCCGGGCTGCGAGGCCGGGCGGGGCCGGGGGGGGCGGCGGAGGCTGGAAGGGCGGAGCCGGGGCCTGGGCCTGAGCCTGAGCCTGAGCCTGAGCCTTGGGGGTAGTGGTGTCTGCGTCCCTGGAGGTGTTCCACAACCGTGGGGATGTGGCACTGAGGGACGTGGGCAGTGGGGTTGGGTTGGGCTTGAGGATCTGACGGGTCTTTTCCAACCTTAAGGTGGTTCAGGATACCAAGACACGGTCCGTGAGAGCAGGAAGATGCGAGCTCTGTGAGCTCCTGCTTTGTCTCATGCGGTGCTGTGTCCTGGGTGCGATGAGAAATGCCTTCCGTCCCTTTCCCTGCCCAAAGAGCTGCAGCACTGCTGAGTACATGCACACCCCTGAACACACGGGGAGCCGAGGCCTGCTGGTTGGGGGTTGATGTGGCTGTGACCACAAAGGTGACCAAAAAAGGCATCTCCAATTGCCCAGAGATCGTGGCTGCCTTTGGGCCGCTGGTCAACCCCTCCCCAGCACTGAAACCCGCTGGCGCTTTGGTGTTCCCCCAGCACAAAGCTGGTGTTGGGATCCAGATGGGGCCAGTACGGCTCAAGTCACCTCCTCCAAAAAATACAGGTGTTCAGGGAACGGCCGCTGTGTCAGAGCAAATGAATCTATGTAAGAACTGACTGGGGAGCGCCGGGGTGGGAGCGATCCCCCCGCACTGTGGGGATAGGGGAAACGATGCCTTCAGATCCCTCTTTTAATTTCTTAAAACACATGGAATGTATTAAGTTCATTTCGACTTCAAATGCTGGGTTGGAATGAAAATATTTTTTTCTTTTTCTTTCTTTCTTTTTTTTTTTTTTTGTGAGCAGTTCTGCGCAGGTAATGAGATCAGTATTTAAGAGGTCCCTTGCAAGGCTGAGTTTCAAATTAATTTCAGTGGTACACATGAAAAGATTCCTGACTTGAATTAGCAAAATGAAAGGCACGCTGAAATGCATTAGAAAGCTTAAGAAGTGTAGTTCTTAGTATTCAAAGCTCACATTGTACGCTGGATGGGAGTAGAAGTGTCCACTTTAGAGAAGAATACATAACATCCCCAGGGAAATGGGGCATCCCTAGAACGTCCCTGAATATAAATCATCCCTTTTTTTTTTTGTTGGCTGCCTCATATTTCCACCCAAAGAGGGTGATCCCCAAATCCCAGGCCCCGGGGAGGCTTTGGGTGGGCTGATGACAGATCCCTCTGCCTCTGGGCTGCGCAGAGCAGCGCCTTGTGCAGTTAACCCTGCCGTGTCCGTCTGTCCTGCTCTTCCCCTTCCCGGCTGCTGCAGCACAGCGGCGACTCTGGGAAAAGGCTGCAGTGTATTTTTAACAGGCAAAAATCAACCTACATTTTCCTAACCCCATTCTCGGGAGCTGCCAAACCGTTTTTGCTGAGCTGCAGCTGCCAGAGGCAGAGCCGTGGCGCAGAGCCTGGCTGGTTACAGCCCGCTGAGCTTCCAGGGGATGGAAAACACGGGCTTTTAATTTAAAGGCATTAGTTGTGGTGCTCAGCTCTGGCTAGGGCAGTACAGAATACCAGCATGAAAGCGCTGTTAGTATGTTTGCTTAATCTCCCGGGACCTTCCCTTCCTCTGCCACGAAGATTTGATGAGAGCTGTTGCTAAATGTGTGAGTTTGGGTGCCCGGGGCACACTTTGCAGTCCCCTGTGGCCTGGCTCTGGTGCTCCCTGCTGGGTGACTGCTGCCACGTGCTGGGGGCAATGCTGGTGTGCCATGCAGAGCTCCAGCTCAGCTCTCTTGGAGAGGGCCGTGGCCACAATGGCAAGCCCTGCTGTCCCCGTGCCATCAGGGGTGTCACAAACGGCCGAGCAGAGCAGGGCTCCTGCTGTGCAGTGGCTGACAGGGACTTGAACCGTCCTGCAGTTTTTAAATCTGCTTCCTCATGGGATGAGACACAGCTGGGATTGGCAGCTTTAGGTTTTTTGATCTTTGCCCTTCCCCCTGTGTCACCTGCATCCCAACCAGGCAGCATTTTGCTATCCCAGCGTCCCGTTTTTATGTAGCTGTAGCATGGCATCCCCTGACCATGCAACCTGCAAATCCTCCAGCAGCGCTGGATGTGCAGGGATGGGGGCCAGGACCCCCCCTTGTACCAGCACAGGACCAAGTGCCCTGACGTGGTGCTGTGGTACCATGCAGCCTCAGTGCTGCTGAGCACAGCCCTGCCTTGTCCCTGTCCCAGTCACGTTCTTGTTGTTGCAGCACAGAGCAGCCCTTGCCTTGATCTCTCCAGCCTGTAACCCTTCTTAGGCAGTTTGCTGGCTCTGTGCTTTCTGCTCCCAGTCTGTTTCTAGTGAGAGCTTAAGCCCATTGGTGGCACGAGGGTCTGCAGATCTGATGCTGCTCGTGCGTTTGTGCCCCTACCCCCAGTGAAGGAGCAGCGTGAGGGAAGGACCCGCGCCCCAGGGCCCCCACTCTGTTCTGCTCCGCCGCGGACATTCCTCTCCCTTCCTTTGTGCTGCAGGAAATATGCGCTTCCTCCGTTCCCAACACTGCTCCCTGCTCAATCGCTACCAGATGTGGGTCCCATGCGCTTCTCATTAGTCTGGCAGGCTCAGGGTGCTGCCTCCTCCCGGCTCGCGGGCCGAGCTTTGGAAAGGCCGAGCTGCTTGTGGGAACTAGCAGGGATATTTGAGCCGGTGTGCACGCCACGAGGCAGCAGGCTTGGGGTGCGTAGGGCCAGCACTGCCTTTGTGCTGGGCTGGGAGGCATCAGGACGCTGGGGCAGCACTGGGGAAAGGCAGCTGGGGGGGACTGATCCGGAGCTGGGGGTTGGAGCTGCTCGAGTGCCATGGGGGATGGGGACAGGGGCACGTCGATGACCTGAGGCAAAGTGTGGGCTCTCGCTGGGGTGGCATCCAGGAGATGGCACCAGCAGTGGTGCCAGAAGCAGCACATGGACTGTCCTGCCCAGGGCAGGATCTGAGGGTGCAGGGGGTGTGACGTGAGATGAAGCAGCATCATCTCTTCCCAGAGCCTGGAGGGGATCATGGTGGCTGGACTTAGAGGCTTCAGAGCAGGAACAGCCCTCCAAGAAGATTACGATCTCCCAGGGTGATGAGGTCCCAGGTGCCCACTGCTCCCTGCACATTTGAGGAAGGGAGCCCAGTTCTTACCTCCCCCTGAAGATCGTGTTTACCCACTCAGAAATGCCAAGAACCTGATTCAAACAGACAAGACGGAGAGAGCAGAGCATGCACATGTGCAATGTGATAGCTCCTTTTTACAAGCGAAACACATTGCAATTAGGAGCAATCCTCCAGAGAAACCCGAGCACAGAGCCATCCACAGGAGATGGCTGCCAGAGCCCGGTGTCCCCCATGGGGCAGTGGCCATGTCACCGCAGCTCTGAGTCACCCTGCTGGAGCCAGGAGCTGCTGTGGGTTTCCACCAGGCAGCCAGTTGTGCCAAAAGAGAGCGATGCACCATGGCATAAACAAGCCCAAAGCCTTCTTGGTAGAGGATGTGGAGCCTGGGGGGCACGGCAGGGCCAGGGCTCAGACCGAGAGCCGGAGAGCATCCTGCCCACAGCCCAGATCCCAGCAATGGGTTGGGCTTGGGATTTGGGAGATCTGGGGGATTTGTGCCTCCATTCCTCTATTCCCATCCTGCACTCTGCCAGTTGGTTTGCTGGGTGCATGGTCACCACCCTTGGTACCTCTGTAGCCTTGCATCCAACCTCAGCTTCCTGCACACTCATCCCCCAGGTGAGGGGAGACCACGGGAGCCTCACAGCCATCTCTTTGGGTACACTGGGTTTATCCAAACTTAACGAGCACTGTGCAGTAAATGCGTTCCCCTGCTATGGCCTCAGGAGCTGAGCATCTGAAGGGGAATTTTAGCCTGAGCTGTAGCTAAACTAAGGTCTGGATTTAGGGGCTCCCATGGAGAACACGGGGTCTCCATGGAGGAGCTGGTTGTGACTTGGTGGCTGGAGGGGATGTTCTGGCCCCACAGCTCCTCGTGTCTGCACTGCCCACAGAGCAGATTTGTCAGCAGGGCTGGGTGATGCCGGGTGACATATTCATACCACCCCATGGACAGGCTGGGTATGAGCAAGGGGTGAGAGAGGGGAAGCACATGAGCCTCGTGGGAAGCTGTGCACAGGTGCATTGGCTGCAAGAGACGCAAAGGATGCAAGGGCTGCAATGGGCACCACGGATGCAAATGTTACAAGGGCTGCAAGGGTTGCAAAAGGATGCAAGGGCTGCAAGGAGCAAAAAGGACACAGAGGATCCAAGGGGTGCAAAGGATGCGAGGGCTGCAATAGGCACTGGGGATGCAATGAATGAAAAGGCTCTGGTGGGGTCAGCCACGGGCAGGATGCTGAGCGCTGCGCCTCGGCCATCGCCCCTGTGTCCTGTGCAGCACGGAGGGAGCGCAGCCAGCCCCAGCAGCCTGCGCCGATCATGTGGCTCCTAATGAAATCCAGACCCTGGCAGAGCGATGACACAGCGCCATGATTTGTGCTCCCATACAGACTAAACAAGCACGAGCGCTCCTCCGTATCCAGGCCAGCGCAGGCGCGGGGATAAATCAGGTAGTGGCTGCAGGATGCCTCTCTGTCCATCTTCCGTCAAAGTGGTCTTTTTGGAGTGCTTGGATGCAAACACACTCACGCTTTCCTAAATTATGCTGAGCAGAGCTTCAACAAAAGCTCAGGCTCTTGGATCTGCTCGGAGAAGGCTCCTGCTCCCCATGGTTTCTGCCCACAAATGCTTGAGGTGCTGTGCATCGTCCATTTGCTGTTTGCTGAGTGTCCTGTGTCCGAGCCCCTCGCAATCCCACCCCCAGCATCAAACACCGCCAGCACTGCCGCTCCCCTCCCAGCAAGTGCTTCCTTACACAACCCTAGCAGCTCGCTGTCTCATGCCTATTTCATTCTCATTTGAATTTCCCTTTTTTTTTTTTTTTTTTTTTAGTTTTTTTTTGGTAGGGCCCGAAATAGGAAATGAATAGCTGGCAATCGGGTTCGCTTTTATCGCTGCTCTCCGGCCAAGCCAAAACAAATGCGCTGTTTTCCAACCCAGCAACTCCTCTTTCCCTTTTGGAAATGGGGACAAAATGGGAAAAACATCGATGGCACAGTGTTGGCGGGGGACCAGGGCCACCACGTGCTTGGTGCCCACTGCAAGGCTGGCGACTGCTGTCTGTGTCTCGCTGCCACCTGGGCACCATCCCTGGGAGGGGAGGAAGAAGACCTGCTTGCTTTTCTGTTCCCTCATTCCATGTTATTATTCCGTGTTACAACTTCCTCTCGTGATGGGATTCAGCTGCTTTTGCCTCGAGGTCAAAGGCCTCGAGAGGCGGCGGAAAGCGAGTTTATTTATGCTAAGTGTGAACTTTGCAGCGGGGCTCACAGCTGCAGGGGAAATTGTGTAGGGGTCCACAAATCAACAGAGGCTGGAAACCGTAAAACAAAGCGCTCGCAGCAGTGTGCATCACACGGTGCTGTCTGTTAGAGATAACCAGCGTGGGGTGGGGGGGGGGAAAGCCCGCAGACCCCAGCGAGGAGCTTGGAAAAGGGATTCGGAGTCCCCTCATGCAGAAAAATTGGTGTAAAAAAAACCCAACTGGGTGGTCCAACTGGGAATAGAATCATAGACTCACTGAGGTTGGAAAAGGTCCATCCCCAGCCCACCCCACCGTGCCCACTGCCCACGTCCCTCAGTGCCACATCTCTGTGTTCCTTGAGCACCTCCAGGGACGGGGACTCCACCACTCCCTGTGCCAACGCATCCCCGCTCTGTTGGAGAAGAAATCTTTCCTGACATCTCACCTGAATGCTGAATTGCATTACTTTAAGGGGGCACCCCCTGGCCTCAGACTGGGACACATCCTCCTTTCCCATATCACTGTGTCCCACTCAGGACCCTGTGTGAGCGTCTGAGTGAGGCCAGGTGATGCCCCGTGGGCACACTGGGGCACGGAGAGACAGCACCCGGGTACGGAAGAAATACACTTTTATTAGAAAAGCGCTCTGCAGAGATGCCAGGCTCTGTCGTACCAAACCCACCTACCCGACTCCACTGGCCGGATCCCCCCTGAAGCCACGACAGCCTCCCCGAGCGGCGTGCGGCCCCGGCCTTAAATAGTGCTTTCCTGCTGCCGCTCCTGGCACAGGCAGCCCTGGGGCCAGGGGCATCGGTCGAAACCAGCTCGACCCCACGCCGGGAGCAGTGCGGTGGCAGAGGGGCGGTGGCACCGGGGCTGCACCTCCGAGAGGGGAGCAGCTGAAGTGGCAGGGCAGGGAGACCGGGGGGAGGACACGGGGATGTCCCCGAGGTGAGAAGGGCCCTCCCGGTGTCCCCAAATGGGACACGGGGATGTCCCCGAGGTGAGAAGGGCCCTCCCGGTGTCCCCAAATGGGACACGGGGATGTCCCCGATGATGGATGGCCCCGTGCGTCATCCCCTTCGCCCCCGCGCTGCGATGGGGACCCGGTGGAGCGGAGTGGGGCGTGGGAAGCGAGCGGCTCTGTTACTGCAGAATATAACATGGGTACGTCTAGTACAACAAGCACTGCTTATGCGATCGATAATACTGCTACAAAAAAGGGGAGGGGGGGCCCAGCTCCTGCATCCCTTGCATGGGGAGCACGGCACCGGGGGTGTACCAGGTCCTGGGGCAATGGAGGAGGTGAGCTGACGAGAGAAAGGGGATGAGGGAAGAGATGGGGGATGAGGAGGCTGGGGGGCTCTTCCAGTCCAGGCACCAAAAGTCCTTCCCAGGTGCCCAGCTCCCCATTACTGCACCATCTGCACTGGCACCGCAGCTGCTTTGGGCGGCTCCAGGGTGGCTTCTCGGCTCTTCTTCCTGGGGGGCTTTTTAATGGGCGTCTTCTTGACCGTCTGCTCGCTCGGGGGAGCCGGGTCCTGGCTGCTGACCGTGGTTTGTTTCTCCACCCGCCTGGGCTCGCCCCCGGCCGTCGGCTCGGCCGTGGCGGGGATCAGTTTCTGCAGGTTGGGCGAGGTGGGCAGCAGGGGCTTGCTGGCCTTCTGGCTGCCGGTGGCCGCCGAGCGCTTGGCTTTCTGGGGTGGGGTGGGCTTCTCCCGCTGGGCCCCCACCCCGTTGGGCCGGGCGCTGCCCTCCGCCTTGTTGAGGCTCTGAGTCTTTTCCTTCAGCTGGGCCGCCAGCAGCGTGGCTGCCTCGGAGGCCAGGTGGGGATGGAGGGCCTCGGAGCGTGGCTTGCTGGCACTGGGGCTGCGCGGGGCCTCCCCGGCCCGCCGCTCCGCATGGAAGCCGCCCATCTTTTTGAAGGCGTTCTGCACCGCCCCGTTGATGTTCTCCATCTGCTCCATGCTGGCCTTGCTCCTCTGTTTGGGTTTCGAAGGCGACTGGGGCTCCGTGGCAAGGCTGGCTTTGCCCTCAGAGACGCCAGGCTCCTTGGGGTGCTTCTGTGGTCTCTCCTTGCTACGTGTGCCACCGCTGCCCTTCTCCTCCGCTTTGCCGTGCACACCAGCCGACGTCTCGCTGGGGCTCCTCTTCCTCTTGGCCAAGCCTTGGCCGTGCTCAGGGCTGCTGGGCCGGGCGGTCGCTGGCTCCGGGGAGCGGCTGGGCAGCGAGTTGGACTGGTTGGAGTTGTAGCGGCTGTGGATCCAGGACACCTTGGGCTTGGTGGATGGGTCAGGAGGACGGGGCTTGGTTCTTTCTGGGGACAGCGCTGTCTCCTCCTCCTCCTTGGACTGCTTGGAGAGGCGGGCGACCCTGGCGTAGAGCGCGGCGCTGGCCGAGCCCGACCCGCAGGACGAGCGCTCGCTGTCCGAGGATTTGAGCAGGGGCGTTTCGCTGCTGTCGGCATGGAAGGCCTTGACAGAGCCTGTCTCCTTCAGGAAGCTGTACTCAGCTGCCTCCTCCCCACCGGCCGGGGCCACGAGCTTCTCACCGGGGCTGGAGGATGGTGCCCTGTCCCTGCTGTCACCCACGCTCTCTGCAGAAAGAGAGCATGCATGTGTCATGAAGGCACAGGATGGTTTGGGTTGGGAAGGAGCTATAAAGGCCACCCAGTCCAACTCCATCGCATGGGTGGGACACCTGCCTCCAGGTGCCCAAAGCCCCATACAGTCTGGCACCTCCAGTTATAGGGCTTCTCTGGACCCTGTGCTACTGCCTCACTGCCGTCATGGCAAAAAGAACCCATGCAGGGTGGTGGGGTAGGGGCAAAACTGGGTTTCCCCACGCCCTGTCTCACCTAGTCCCTCTCTACCCCTTCTCTTACCTCCAGGTCCCCCCATGCCACAGGAACCCCACCTCCCTGATACAGGGCCACCTCCAGCCCTCGTCCTTGCTTGCAGCACCCAGGGAAGCACCGTGCTGGGGACTCACCTTCATGGGGCACGCAGTACACTGGCCCCTCATCCGTGGTGTCGAAGGAAGAGAAGGAGCCACGGGATGACCAGGATGGGGAGGGCTGCTCCACCACCGAGGGTGGCTCGATGAAGCTGCAGTTCAGCGTGTTCTCCAGGTCGTGGTGAGCTACTGCCAGGGCAGGAAAGTAGCCATCAGACAGCGCCTGCCCCACTGGGTCCCAGCCCCACTTCACCCCCCCAGGACGAGCTGTGTTTGCAAGCAGCCACGCTCCCCATGCACAGCACTGTGCAGGGGATAAGGGACCACAGAGATGACCGTGTGAGAGAGAATAAACCTGAGAGAGGAATGGCCCAGCAAGGTGGGGGGACCCTGATGTATAAGGGATGGGGGAGGATGCAGCAGCCGAGAGAAACTCCGGAGCCAAAGCAAAAGCACTGGTGATATTTAAAGAGTGAACGGCCCAGAGTGGGGGAAGCGGCCGCTCCAGCACGACTTTCCTTGTTGTAAAACCCAAAAAGAGAAAATTAGAAGCAGACCGTTGGAAGCAGATGAAGCGCACTGCTTCCTGCGAGAAGGCGTGACAGGGCGCTGGGACTCGCGGCCACGAGGCATCTCCAGGATTTGGACGGGACCAAGGGGATGGCCAGAGGAAAAAGAGCACCAGCAGCAGCTCGAGATGTGCTGGGGCTCCTGCCTGGCCCCTGGCAAAGAGGGGCTGCAGGGCCCTGTGCTGCTGGGTGGTGATGGATGGATGTCACTGCTCCAAGGCCAGCCCCAAGCAGTTGGGTCTGCTGCCTGCCTGGGTCCCTTGCTGCAGGCTGGCACGAATCCCTTTGTCCCGGGGTCCCGGGTGGCCTCACTGCACAGCCCGAACCCCAAGGCAGGTTGTAATGCACAGAGCCCTGGAGCTGGGGCCATCCCCTCCCTCCCCTCCGTGTTTACACAGCGCTGCTGGGTGGGAGCCAGCTGCCGCAGGGCGGCTGCAGGAAACGCGCACACAGCCCCATTGAGCCCCACGCACACAGCCCCCTCTGTCCTCCTCCCCGAGCCCTGCCCGGCCCCTTCCACAAACACAGCCCCTGTTTGGGTTGCAGTGGGGATGTTTCCCCGGCCCCGGTGCACTCTGCAAGGGTTTGGGGCCAGGAGCGGCGCAGCAGGTCACACACGTTGGCCCTGCTCCTCCCGGCTCTGGTTCTCTGCCCATCGGTTCCTCACCTACGACCTTGGGCATCTTCTGGCGGCGCAGGGGGATGCGTGGCAGCTTCATGCTGATGCGGCTGAAGCGCCCGCACAAGCGTCTTGGCGGCTTCTTGGCTGCCACCGGGTCCTGATTTGCTCTGCAAGGAAACACAACGGCCCCATCAGACAGGGCAGGGCAATGGTCACACGGGGGCCATCGATCACGGAGCCGTGCATTGAGCTGGGGGCTCAGGGATGCTGCACATCAAGAAGCGTTTGGGGAAGAGATAGGACAGAGAGATGCCACAGGAGTGTATTCCCTGTTGGTTTTGCCCCAGTTGAAGCCCGGGTTGGCTCAGGGCAGGGGTCAGGGCTGTTGCCAGCCCCACGCTTTGGCTTGCTTTGTGGCAGGGCCAGACCGTGCCCAAAACACCCACAGCTCCCAGCCGAGCCCTTGAATCATATGATTAACTTTAGAAAAAAAATAAAAAATAAAAATAAAAAAAAATCCCAACCCCAAACAAACACGTGGCTTCTCTTTATTTGCTCTCTGGTTTGGAAGCCTCTCGGGGATGAGCTTTCAGGCAATTATCCGCAGCCGCAGCAGCAAGAGGTTCGGTGCAGTGATGCCACTCAACCCGTGTGCACCCATGGCCACTGCGGTCCCCCCCACCACAGCCCTTCCTGCTGTGCCCCTGGCACCTGGGACGCTTTGGGACAGCACAGTGTGATGGCAGCCCGGGACCTGGGCACCCTGCAGTGCCTGGGGAGAGGAAACTCTTTGGAGCCATTTCCCACGCAAGGCTTCTCCGAGCAGCGCTGAGTTTGGGAAGTGGCTCCTTTTATCTGCGGCATAATGACATGCAGCCCACAGGCTCTCCAAACCAGATGTGCTGGGCTGGAGCAGAGCTGGCACGGCTGCAAGCGGAGGCTTCCGGAAAATTCCTGCGCAGCGGCCGGCGGCACGAGAAACGGCTTTTGTGCAGCTGGCTGAGCTCCCTGGGCCCTTTTCTCCCCCAAAAGTGGCCATCCCCATCCCCATCCCCATCCCCATCCCCATCCCTATCCCTATCCCCATCCCTATCCCTGTTCCCATCCCCGCAGCAGGGACTGGAGGGGCTTGCTTTGTCCTGCAGACCCTGCAGCCCAGTGGGAGCTGCTGTGCACACTCCAGCCTTCAAGCCCTGTGCCATTTCAGGGAGTCCCAGCAACAACTCAGTGTGCTCTAGGTTTCCCTTCACAGGCTCCAGCCCTGGAAACCCATTGGTTCCCAGTGAGGCAATAGCCAACAACGGGGACACAATGCCAGGGGTCGCCCCTGCAGTGCGGGGTCCTCCTGCTCTGACCCTGAGCTCTCTTTTCCCCATCTTTGTGAGGATGGGTGACTGCCCTGCATTTCCCTTTTGTCCTCCCCTTTCCCTGCCAGCATCCACTCACCCGTGCCCTTCGTCTTTCTTGCGGCAGATGCAGCAGCAGCAGAGCAGTGAGAGCAGGAGGATGAGCAGCAGCGCCAGCAGAGCTCCGGCCCCGATCACCCCCATCCGCTGGTTGGCTTCTGCAAGACACAGCGCGCTCAGCCTCCAGCCACCAAGCACCCCAGCACCCCAACCCTACAACTCACCCATGTGGCAGGCGCCCGTCAGCGGGTCGCAGGCGCCGTCGTGGCAGCTGCAGGCTTGAGCGCAGTTGGCTCCATAGTGGCCGGGTGGGCAGGTGAGGTTACAGCTGGGGAGAGGGTGAGGGGTGAGAGTGGGGTGATGCATCCCAGGGATGCTCCCTGCTCTCCTTTCCCAAAATCCTGGGGAATTCTGGGGCAAGCATGTGGCACCGTGATGGAGTGTGCTGACAGCATCCCCATGGGAGACCGTGCCACCTTCCTGCTCGTCCCCATGTTTGCTGTCTCTGAGAGCCCTCCTCCACCCCCATGTGCTGTACAAAGCTTTGCAGTGAGGCTAGTAGCACCATGGTGACAATGGGTCACTAACCCGTCAGCCACACGCAACTCCAACCCAGCAGCGCTGAGCATCTGCACCGGGTCTCAGCTCAGCACCACTCATGTGATATGGCCATGTGCTCCATGCACACCCAGGATGGAGCGAGCCCTTCCACTGTAGCCCATGAGCTTGGAAACCTCTCAGCTCACTGTATGTACAGAAGGGAGAAAAACCACGGCCAAGATGCCCTCCTTACCAGGGCACAGCCTCCCAGCTCAGCACCACGGAGAGGGGCACACACCAGGGCTGGAAGGTGGGCAACTGCACTGGGCACCACGCAAAGCAGCCCAGGCTCTGGGTGCCCTCCCACTAAGCATCCTGTCCCCAGAGTTTCGGGGGCAGGGACAATTTGGGATGCTGCTATAAGGGACCCCACTGCCAACAGGATGGGCACTGGGATGGATGCGGTGAGGCTGATGGCCCTGAGCCCAGTGCCAGCTGCTCCCAGCTGGCAGCACTGTGGCCCCAGTCCCGGTCCTTCACTCCTGGGGCCGCAGCTGTTCCATTGGCTCAGCCACATTTCACGCTCTCTGGCTTTCAAAGCACCGCTGTGGCTGAGCCACGTGCCCTGAGCCCCCAGTAGCAGCTGCCGTATGCTGCGATGCAGGGATGGGAGCAGGGGTATCTCCCAGATAGTCCAAACTACCCCCATCGGCTGGACCCGTATTTCTACCCCCGTCAGATTTTGGGAGATACCACGGGAATGATGTGGAGCAATAGAGGGCTTTGTGCCCACTGCAGGCATTTCAGCAGCCTTCCCTTCAGGGCTCCCAGCCACTTTCCTTTCAGACAGCACTTCAATTTCATGTTGGGGGAAAGCAAAGGAGACGAATGTGCATTGGGACAGAGCCTGCTCCTGGCTGGAGATGGCCACAGCCAGGGGAAGGGGAAGGGGCTGGGGGGCTTTGGGCTCCTCCTGGGGTGAGCAGCCCCCAGTGCGAGCTGCCGCTGGGAGCGGGAGCACCACACAGATGCCATACCCGTGAGGCTACGTGCTATTCTGGGATGTGGTTTTCCCTCTGTTTTCAGCTAGAAATTCCACCCTGAACTTGAGGGGGGAAAAAAAAAAAAGTGTTGTCAAAGGCCTTTGTTTTTGCCAAATGGTCATTTCCTAAAGCAAAATCCTTTGGTCAAGAAACGCATCCGGCCGCTCGGGGAGATGCACACCGCGGCTCTGCTCTCGCAGGGCCCCGCTGAGCTCAGGGTGCCCGCAGGGGGATCAGGTGCTGCTGCCTCAGGTTTGGATCCCATCCCAACCAGGGGCAGGAGCAGATGGGGGCTGGAGGTGATGCCAAGCGGTGACGCATGCCCGGGGTCCCCGCAGCCGTTTGCTTACTACGTGCCGTGGGAGCCGGCGCGGCACAGGCACCGTCCCGTCTCGAAGTGGCACTCTCCGCTGACGCAGTCGCTGCAGACGAAGGCACAGTTCTCCCCGTACGTCCCATTGCGGCACTTGGTTTCGCACCTGGGGAGCGGTGAGGGCAGCTGGAGCACCGGGGAGGGGACTTCTAACGGTGTCCCCCGTGTGCCCATCCTGGTCACCCCGTTCTGCTTCCCATCTGCTCCACGCAGGGAGATGGGGCTGGGTGTTGTCAGCCCCATTCAGGCGCTGCAAAGCCTCAGACCCAACCCCAAGTGACTCCATGAAAGTTTCAGTTGAGCCCTGCTGTGTGTTAGGATCACCGAGCAGATAGATGCAATAGATGCACTATGGCATTGATGTCTCCCAGGCTTCCCATGGCCCCATGTACCAACCCTGTGGCACTGGGGGTCTCCGAGGCTCCCTACGGTCCCACGGCTGTGCCAGCAGGTCAGTCCATTCCTGCTGCCCCCTCCCCAGCCCCAGCTGTGCACCCACCCCCGGTCCCCATGCAGGGATACAGCACCGCACCAGCATGCACCAGCTGGGCCACGCAGCACTCACCTGTCTCCAATCCAGCCAGGGTTGCAGTGCGAGCACTTGCCGTTGATGTGGTTGCAGGTGTGGCCATCCTTGCAGGGGGGGCAGAGCTTCTCGCAGCCCTCCCCATAGAAACCAGCCGAGCAGGGCTGGTCGCACTTGGTGCCGTTCCATCCCGCCTCGCACGTCAGGCAGCGCCCATCCGCCACGGTGCAGGGCTGCAGGCTCTTGCACTGCCCGCACCTGTAACCAAGGGACACGTGGCACGTGGCACCCCCAGGGCTCCCACCTCCCTCCCCGTGCCCCGAAACTCACCGCCTCCGGCAGCCTTGCCCATAGAAGCCGGCCGGGCATGGCTCGCGGCAATACTTGCCACGGTAGCCCGGCTCACAGGTGCAGGTGCCATCCACCTGGTTGCACTTCCCCTTGTAGCACTGGCAGTAGCGGTCGCAGCGGGGCCCGAAGGTGCGCTCGCGGCACTGGCAGCGCCCGGTGAACTGCTCGCAGGGCGAGTTGTTGCAGGAGCACTGGTTGTTGCAGCCGCGGCCCCACCAGCCCGGCTGGCACAGGCAGTTGCCGGTCTGCTGGTCGCACTGGGAGTTGTGGCTGCAGTAGCAGGAGCTGGAGCACTGGGGGCCCCACCAGTTGGGCTCGCAGGTGCACTTGCCCGTCTTCTGGTCGCACTTGCCGTGCTTGCAGAGGCAGATGTTCTCGCACTTGGGGCCCCAGCGGTTGGGGTTGCAGGTGCACTGGCCCGTCACGTCCTCACACTGCCCGTTGGGGTGGCAGCTGCACATCTCCTTGCAGTCGGGGCCCCAGAACTGACGGGGACACTCTGCAGGAGGAACAGCGCTGCCATCAGCCATGGGTGACCCGACGCAAGCAGCACCCCTTGGGTCCTCTCCATCCCCACTCCTCCCAGTGCACTTAGGGGACAGGCTCCCTGCACGAGGTGGCCCACCCTGGGGTGCCCCAGCGGTGCCGCCGGTACTCACTGGTGTCGCAGTTGGCACCGAAGTAGCCGTGGCGGCAGCGGCACTCGCTGGGTCTCACGCACACCTCGTTCTCCTTGCAGGTAAAGTTCCCTTCGCAGACAGCTGAGCAGATGGACGGACAACAGCACGTGAGGACGTGGCCGAATGGCCCCCACTGAGTGCCACCAGGCTCGTCCCATCCCTGTCCCCGACCCCCAGAGCAGAGGACGGGGCGCGCGGTGGCACCGCAGGGGTCACTGAACCGTGACACCGCACGGAGATCACCACGGAGATGCCACCATCCTCCTGCCACCGTCCCCAGCTCCATCCCTGCCCCAGCCCCCTGCCACCCTGCTCACCCATCCCTGTGCTGCAGGTGAGATGTGGGACGTGGGACAGGGGAACGAAGGCAGCCACCGGCACAGCCCCCCTCCTCCTAACCTCCCTATGGAGGTGCCTCCCTGGCACCCCCAGCCCACGAGTCCCCCCGTGCCAAAGGGAAGCGAGCGCTGGGGCCTGGCCCCACGGAGTCCCCTTGGCCAGCGGGAGAGGGGGAGCAGAGCACCCGCACCGAGCGCCTTACCTGGCCGTTGTTAGAGCTACGGTGATGGGGACTATAGAAAACCCTAAAATAGACAGATGGAACAGGTTAGAGGCAGTGAGTCTAACGGTTAGAGCAGCTCTGGGGGAAAGAGGGGAGAGGAGAAGGGGACGCCTTGCTGCGGGACCATCCTCCCACGCTGTGCATCCTTCTCCCTTCCTGCACCAGCTGCATGCAGCGAGCGGTTACCAGGGCGCATGCAGGGCGAGTTAGTTGGTTACGGGGTCTGCAGCCCACCGGCTCCCTGGGCACCACAGCCACCCCAAACTGGGGGGGACACACAGGGTCCCCAAATCCTGCATGGTGGCATGACAGGGGCTGCCCCGGCTCCCTGCGGGCTCGGTGGCACCGGCGCCTTTCCGCAGTGGCACATGGCTGTCCCCTCATCCTCTGCCATGGCCCTGACTCCAGCGCTGTGGCAGCACGCGGGGGTCACCGTGCTGTCCCTCATGTCCGAGGGCTGCACCCCAAGGTGAGCCAGGATGCACCACACAGCTCCGGAGCCTTCTCACGACCTCATCGCTGCTGCTTACCTATCACACACTCGCTTCCTTGTTGCCTCCATCCTGGGCAGCACACGAGCACGGAGGAGCTGCAGGAAAAATAAGTCCACAAATGGTCGGGACGTCTGGAAAGCTGCTGTCGTTCCTGGAAACGTGCCAGTGATGCTGCGATGGTATCAAGAGCCACCTCTGCCGTGCAGACGCTCGGCGTGGGGCACCCGGCTCAGGACAGGGCTCAGCAGGGAACCAGGAGGCAAATGGCAGCAGTGCTGCGCATGGGACAGCCACCCCCAACATCCACGTGCCCCATGCATAGAAAATAGCTTGGATCGTTTTACCACCAGACGTGATTTAAAGGATGGACTAAAATGAGCATAATCCTTAACCAAGACGTTGGAAAATAATACACAGGAGGAAGGAAAGCCTGGGCAAAGCTTATGGGAACATACAGATGGGTTTGGTGCCTGGCGTGGGGATGGCATTCCAAGGTAGGATGGTGGCATCTCACCCCATCCCATCTCAACCAGTGCAGCCTCCAGAAGAGGGGCACAGGGACACCCCATGGCCAGGCAGAGGAGGGGATGTCCTCCACTCAGCACGAACCCACTACGTCCTTCGCTTTGTGCAGCTCTGCCCGCACACTGGAGCTATTCTCCATGGATGGGAGTGATCCCGGAGGCTCTGGAGCAATCCAAAGGCACGCCGCAGTCGAGGAAAACTTGACATGGGCTGGACCAGTGGCAGAGCCTGGAATGCGTGCTTTCTTTTTTTTTTTTTTTTTTCCTTTCTATGTAACAAATGCAGAAGAGGAGGAGGAGACAGCGAGGAGGTATTCGCGAAACGCGGCGCAGTCACAGGACCACGTCTGGCTGCCAGAAGGAGCTGCAGTGGGATGGGGGGTGGGAGCAGCCCCCGGTGGGACACGGGCTGGGCCGAGCGGGGCAGCACCGACATGGGAGCTCCGCGGCCGCCTCTCGCGGAAGATGTTGAAAAATTGGACGGGAGGCAGAAAGGAACCACAAAAATGATTCAGGGCCTGGAAAAAATGCCTTGCAGCTGGAGACCAAAATAGCTCCATCCATTCCGTCCGTCAGCGAGATTACGCGGCGCTGTGATTGCGGCGGGCACGACGTGCCCCGGGGCTGGAGCGGGGTCTCTGCCCTGGAAGGGGGATGAAGCACGCGGGGAGAGGCAATGGGGCACCAACTAAAGCCTCTCCGTGGGGGACAGGAGGCCCCAAAGTGAAATCCGTTGGGCCCCATGGAGCAGGATGGGCTGAAATGTGCCGTGATGGAGTTGTCCAATGAGCATGGGTTGAGCCCGTGCGGTCTCATTCCCCAAAAGCCCCCTGAGCTCTGCTGGAGGTGGGTGGGAAGGGGTCATCCTGCCCAGGGAGGGACCACGGTGCTCAGTGGCACCGCGGTGTGACTGAAGCATCATGAGTGGGTCCATGGCCGGTGTGGGGCAGCCCACACGCAGCGCCGGGATTAAAGCTATCTCCTGGCAGACAGCTCATCGCCTCCAGCGGGCCGTGTCCGACACCTCCCCGCTCAGCCTCCCCTCCCTTATCAGCTGCTCTGACAGCAAACCAACGCGCTCAGATTTCAAAGCTCGAGCCACCTCCCTGCACCCCACAGCACAGCTGGGACCGGGGCTCAGCCCCAGAGCATCCTTCAGGTTGCCCACGGACCTGCTGCTTCCCTCAGTCCATCCCTTCCCTTTCTGTTTTATGACGTTTTCCCCTTGAGAAAGAGGAAAAAGAATCACTTTGGGGCATGGCCGGGCTGATGGGGATTTCAATGATGCAGAGGAAAAGGAGCACAGATGGGGCAGAACCAGATGCGTCTGCATCCCACTGAGCATCCCACGTTGCACTGAGCATCACCTGCATCCTGCTGAGCATCCCACATCGTGCGTCCTGCTGAGGGTTTGGGAGCTGCACAAATGGATGAAGGGGTGAAAACCCCGCAGCCCAGAGCACCGCTGCCAGCTGCCCCAGCTGCGTGCCCATCCCAGTGCTCACACACCACTGCCCAAACTGGGGAGCAGCATCACCCTGGCACCAAGCCCCTTCTTTCTCCGTGCCACCCACCACTCAGTGCCTTGTGTGCAAAAGGAAATTCTTCATGCAGGAACAGAATTGCCAAAGGGGACTTGTGACGGCCAGGGGCAAAGCAATTCCCGTGCACACAGCACTTGCACTCATCACCCTGCACCCCTGCTTCTCCAACAGCGGCTTCAGAGAGGGGCACAGCAACTTTTAACAGGCGACAAAAGAGCTTCAAAGTCAAGAGGAGCAGTGGCATTTAGCACACACCAAACCCAGCAGCTCCAGAGCACGTCCTTTTCTTCTGCCTGATGGAATCCATCGAGCTGCAGGGACACAGCTTCTGGGGTGCTGGCCCCAAGGGTCACCGCTTGCAGCGCCACTGCCACCCCAGGTGACAGCTTTGCTGGGTACCGGTTTTACAGGGGGATGCTGAGACCCAGTGCATCCCCCCCTCCCCGCCCCCCCCCACCGCTCTCGCCGAGTACTGGGGCCGCGCTGCTCTGGCAAAGCCTCCTTCGGAAACTGTAATTTGAGGAGGGGGCACCAGCGCCCCGCGGCCGGGCTGAATGGAGCCATTATGCGGCCTCTCCAGCGCGCAGCACATGTTTTCCTTGTGGACTTGCCTGACCTCACGGGCGAGATGTAAAAAGGTGCATTTATGGCCTGCCTCCCCCCCCCCCCCCATCCTTCCCCCCATATAGGGGTCCCCTCGCCGAGATGAGGAGGCTTTGAGGCCGCTGACCCAGGGAGGGGGGAGCGGGCAGGAGGCGAGCCCCGGGACGGCACCCTTGCTCTGAAGCCAACCCCAAGTGCCGTCCCGGTGCTGCCAACGCGGCCGCCCCGAGCGCTCCGGGGCCCTCTCCAGCGGGGGTCACCCGCAGCATCCCGCATCCCGCTGCGGGACCACACCCGGAACGCTCACAAACGGCTTCCCCCTGCGGGTCCGGCGCCGGGACACCGAGATCCGGACCGGGGACGCCCAGTTCCAGACCCGGGACACCCGAGGTCCCGACCGGGGACACTAAAATCCGGACCCGTGACATCAAAATCCGGACCAGGGACACTAATATTCGGACCCGGGACACCAAAATTCGGACCCGGGACACCCGGCTCCGGCTCCCCCCGCCACGATGGGGCCCATCGCCCCCTCCCCGCCGCCCCGCACCGGTCTCTCCCAGGCCCGCGGCCCCCCCTCCCGGCCCCACCTGCCCTCCCCTCCCCTCGCTCCTACCCTGCAGCCCTGCAGACGTTCCTGCCCCGTGGGCTCAGCTCCTGCGCGGCTCCACAGCTCAGCACCGCCAGCAGCAGCAGCAGCACCGCGGCTCCGTTTGGGCGCGGCGGCCGCAGCCCCAGGGCCGCCATGGCCGTCGGCGCGGCGGGGCCCGGCCC
>NC_034422.1:10500706-10509788 GCF_002078875.1 Numida meleagris
GCCCGGCCCCGGCCCCGAGCCCCGACGGCCCCGGGGATGCGGGCTGCGGAGCCCCGGTGCGGGTGTTAGCGGGGGTCCGGCCGGGCCCGGCAGAACGGCAGGATCCGGAGTCCCAATAGCACCGGGAGTGGCTGTGCCCGGGTCCGGCAGCCCCCGGTGCCCGCGGCCCCACAGGAGCCAAGCGGTGCCCGCAGCGGCAGCCACTCGTAACCCCCCCAGAGGGACACAGTTAGGAACTGGGGGGTGGTCACGCTGAGCGCTCCTAGCGGTCCCAAATCCCTAGCGTGGACGGGGGACACGCCGGGCATCTGCCACGTGGTTACACGAACACTCGGTGTCCCTTGAATACTGCAGAGCATCGCTGCTCCGTGCAGGCGCGGCTTTCCCAAGGCGCTCGGATCGATGGTCTTGGTGGGAATGGCTGGGTCCTCTCCTGCCGAGGGGCCGCGGGCATCTCCTGCAGAGCCGCCCCTGAGCACCGCACGCCTCCGGGAGAGGATGCTCCGACAGCATCTTACGGGAGAGAGCCGGGGCGTGTCCCGAGCACCGCTCCTTCACCGAGCGAAGAGTGGATGAGCAGCTGCTCACCGCCGACCTCTGGATTTATCACATCCCGGTCCAGGGAGCGGCGATGCCGCAGCACAGAGCAACCAGGACCCTCCTGGGTAGCCCCTTCCCAGGGAGCTATGTTGTCACCAGGTCGCTGATACGGACTCGTGAGGCAGAGCCACGCCTGGGAGCTGCCTTCTCCCCGTCCCTGCACACAGGCAGACTGCAGCCATCCCCTGGGAGCAACGGGAGGGGCTGGGGGGTGGCAGCCATCGGGGAACGATGTCACTGCCCTGAAATGACACGGATGGGGACACCATTCCCGGGCTGCACTCACTCAGCTCCCTCCTGCCCTCTCCGTCTGTCTGTCCAGAAACCACCTCCGCCCCCTCCCTGGATGTTACCAGGTGTCACCCACCCGCTTGTCTTTCCTGACCGCAGATTTCAAACCGCCGGGCATCCCACCCTGCCACCCCACCCCCTTTGACACATCCCTGTCCCCGCACAGTGGTGCTGGGCAGCAGATCCTTAGCCCTGTCCTGTGGGCAGGATCAGTCCATCCATCCATCAAGAACCCTGCATTCCCCAAGGGGCACAAGGACACCCAGGCTGCTCCCAAATCAGGGCTGCTCCGGTGCCTGCCCCCCGGCCCGAGCTGGAGGGGATGCGCAGCCCATGGACGTCAGCCACCACCACTCTTGCTCTCCCTCTGGTCCCAGTGAGGCTTTTGCCTTTGAGAGGAGCAGAGCTGGTGCTCCACGAGCCCATCTCAGAGCTCTCTATTCCAACTCTTTGCAGTCCCTTTTTCAGGCTCCGGGCTGGAGCTGTCCTGCCAGGTGCTCGCCTCCTGCTGAACCGTGTTTTGGAAAACATCAGCAAAAAAAAAAAAAAAAAGAGAGGAACCCCAGCATTACAGTATTTCCAAACACAAAGCAAAGGGAAACTATGCCGTTTTGTCAACGGTTCAAGAACTTGTTGCAGCTGTTTCCCGGGGAAGGACCTCACGGTGGCCCCTGGGGCACTCAGCACCATCGGGGGGGGGGACAGGGCCAGGCTCTGCCCCTTGGAAGGAGCCCACGCTCACGTGCGCTCGGATCTCTCCCAGCATTGGAGTGCGGCTGCTGCAATGGCTGCTGCACAGCGTGGGCTCTCTGCCTTGCAACTCCCCCTGCTGCTGCATCCAGCACCCTTGCAAGAAAGCGTGCTAGGGCACCCCCAGCATTTGCCATCAGCGAAGCGGCGCAGAACCCAACGCTACCCACGGACTCTAGGAACAAGAGCAGCAGTGCTTTAATCGTTGCCATTCGCTGCAAATCCAGTGCTTGGCAGAGCTGAGCTGCAGCCCAGCTCCTGGCTTCCTGGCCCACAGTGCTGCCCCGGCCCCACGGGACAGCACGGGGACATGGCTGGGCAGATCCCATCCCATGATAGATGCCCCATGGCTGGCATGGCTACAAGGCACTGAGAGCCTGCAGAGCTTTGGCTCAGCCAAAGAACAGCAGAAGGACATTGCTCGGGGCACGGCCAGCTGGGCAGTCCTACAGTAGTGGCCTCCAGAAGGAGGATGTGGTTCTACAGCAATAATAGAACATCTCCCCCCAGGCAAAGGCCTTGGGGGGAAAAACAGCAACAGAACGAGGCAGGGGAGCTGGGTTAGTGGTTAATGCGAAGGCACAAGAGCCCCGTTGCCAGGCACAGGCTGGGTCCTGGAGGGGTCAGGGGTCAGCGCTGAAGATGGTGCCTGCAAAAAGTCGCCGCTTGAACTCCCTCCAGAGCAGGTCCCGCTCCTGGTTGGCTCTCTGCATGAAGCCCCTGTTCTCCTGGGCACGGCGGGACAGGTAGGGCAGCACCTCATCCACTGGCCCATAGGGCACGTACTTGTAGACAGGGAAGCCAGCCTGACCTGGAAGGAGAGAGGGAGAGTGTGGAAGTGCCCCAAAAAGCCTCCAAGGCACGACTGGCACTGCTGTGACCGTGGGCAAGGATCCAGACATAGGAACCCAGAACACTCCAGGTAGCAATGGTGGTTTGCAGACAGCCAGGGCTGGGGATACAGGGACGTCCCATTTGTGAGCCCAGCTCCCTGCCTCTGTGTGGGGGTCGGTTCAGTGTGTCAGAGCTGGAGGATGGGATTGAGCAACCCACAGGAAGCCTGGGAGCATCCCTGGCCAGATGCAGGGAGCCCGCCTGGGACGAGGAGGGGAAACACAGCAGCCTGTCCCCTCCCTGCTTTGCACAGGGATTTGGGAAGGTGCCAGGGAGAGAGTGCCGAGGTCACCGGCAGCCCTGGGAATGCTGGCAGGCAGGGCCGGGCCAATTCAAGAAGCATTCAACCAGAAACATCAAGTTAACACATTTTTCCAGCATGACCAGAGCAGGCTGCGGACCCACAGCCAAGCCCTGCTTACTGGGGGAACTCCAGGACAGAGCAGCATCCGTGCTGGACAACTGCCCAGTCTGCCTTGCACTGCTCCCTTGGCCTTGGGTTCCAGTTCTGGAGACCGGGACAGGTCCTCAGCCAGTCTGCCAGCAACCCACAGCCTGGCTCCATCAGCCCTTCAGACCCCACAGCAGCTGCTCAGGGAGACCTTGGGGTGATGGCGGGACAGGAGCCCTCTGCCACATCCCCCTGCTCCCAGGTGCCAAAGCTGCACCACTCACCCAAGGGGAAGGTGATCTGGTCACACATGCCCAGCAGCTGCCCAAAGCAGACCTTCTTCTCTGAAGGATGGATCCCAAGCTCCATCATCCTGCAAGCCAAGCCTCAGTGTCAGGGGAGAGCAGAGACCCTTTATGCCCACTGTGTAGAGCAGGGACCGGTCGCCCAATACCGACCCCACCCGACCAGCACCCACCTGCGCAGGGTGAACTTGACCGTGTCCTCATTGTGAGTTGCCACCATGACGTTGGCTTTCCGGCTGTGCTTGATCTCCTCCAGGACGTAATCCAGGCACCTGCAGGGCAGCACGGGGCCGCGTGGCGAGGCTGCCCCAGCCCTCTGGGGAGGGAGGCACAAATGTGGCGGGGGCAGCCCCCTACCTGTGGTACATCTCATTGGTCTTCTCATAGGTGGGGTTGATGGGATCCTCGTAGCCAATCTTCGCCGCTCTCTCCCGTTCCTGCTCCATGTAGGCTCCACGGACCAGCTTGGTGCCGAAGTGCCAGCCTTCCCGGCGCGACAGCTCCACGTCCACGCTCACATTGTCATAAGCCTCCTAGGGGCGGACGGCAGAGACGGCCCAGGGTCACCAAACCAGCGCCATCGGCCACCCCAAAGCCGCACGGAACGGCGTCCAGCATCACCAAGGCCTCCGTCCACTCCATCCCCTGCCTCACCCTCAGGTAGCACTGGTGGGTGTTGAAGATGACGGCCCGCTCCCTGTTGAAGCGGCGCTGCATCTCCAGGGTGAGGCGGCTGATGGCCGGCTGGAAGTAGCTCTGCTCCGCGTCCACCATCAGCCGCACGCCCGTCTCCGTGGCTCTCTGTGGGGTGAAGGAGGCACGGAGGGCTGCTGAGGCCGCCTGCCACGTGTCCCCACCTGCAGCGGCGCCCGTCCCCACCTCCCCCGCACCTTGGCAAGGACATCCATCCGCTGCAGCATCCGTTTCATCTGCAGTTCCTCCTCCTCGGTGAAGTGTGAGAGCAGAGGCTCCAGCTGCCTGGTCTGAAACCAGAAGAGCCCATTCAGCGTTGCCTGGGACAGCAGCACTGCAGGGAGACAAACGCCCTGGGGAGCCCACCCCAGGCCCGCTGCCTCCCCTGGAACCCCTCCAACCTGTGCAGCACAGGGGGGTGCCCACCCCACCAGCTGCATGCATCAGGTCAGCGTGGGACTCCAGAAGCCATGCAGGGCCTCAGGATGGCAACCCCATACCATGGGACACGGATGAGCTGCGTCACACTGGTAGTGTCCCCACTGCAGAGCTGCTTGGTGGGCAGAGCCTGGCCGAAGCACGTACGTACCTTGATGTTGGGGATGACCAGCAGCTTGGAGAGCTTGGTACGGCTGTCGATCAGGCTGTTCCAGTCCAGCAGATCCACGGTGCTGTGGGTGGGAAGCCAGGTATATGCTGGTGATGAGGCCTCACCAGCAGCAAACCAGTTGCAAGTGGCACCCTGACCCAGCTTGTCACCCTCTCTGCTTTGAGAGCCCCTGGTTGCCACAACAAGCCAGCAATGGCTTTTGGAGATCTCCCCTTACAGCTGCCCATCTGCCCAGGGTCGTGGTGGGGCCGGCCCAGCTCCCCCAGCACCTTCACCCCACAGCACCCTACGGGCTGTGCACAGCTTACCCGCTCTCACCCACGTTCTCGCCCGTGAACCAGTGCTGGCTCTCCGCCTTGGTCGCGATGCCGAGCTTGGCCAGGGCCTCCTGCCACCAAAAGGAGCATCAGTGCCAAGGCACAGCCAGACCCCATCAGAGATGCCAAAGTCAGGGCTGCTCCAGGACCCCTGGGGCCACCTCCTGCAGCACATCCCCTACATCCAGACTCCCCCCAGCAGCACAACCTCGCCCCTCGGACATCACATCACCCTGCTCACCTGCAGCTTCTCCACCTCCAGCCTCATCTCCAGCGCTGCCCGCCCGCCCTGGCCCTGCTCCGCGGCCATTTGGTGGAAGAACCGCCGCCACTTCACCAGCACCTCCGAAAACTGCAGCTGCGGGGACGGAGCTCGGGGTGAGCTGCCTGGGCTCAGAGCCCCCAAGGGATCCCTCCAGAGCCCCACAGACAGACCCTGACCCCGTAGCAGGAGAACATCTCTGACCGAGAAGCCTGGTACAAGCGACCCGTGCTCCCACACTGGGACCCCTTCACGCGCTCCCAAAGCTTGAGGCCGTCCCCTAGGTGGCCTCGGGCACCCCAAAGCACCCATGGTCCTTCCCCTGACCCGGCTCACACCACTCACCCTCATGGGCACTCACCAGGAACTGAGGCCTGCCCAGCGCAGTCAGCTTGATGGCCGAGAAGCCGTCCTCGGAGCTGCCACCTGGAGAGAGCCACAGGGGCAGGACTGGCTGGGGCAGGGTCCCTGGTGTCTCCAGGCACACAGGGACACACCGAGGACTTACCTGAGGCATCGATGCAGCGCAGGAAGGTCTCCATGTGCTGGTCACACTTGGCCTCGTCGGCATAGAAATAGGTGCGGGCGCTGATGACTCCGTCACGGCGATCCCCAAAACCGCGATGGGCGCGGAACTGCTTCTCCCTCCGCTCTGCTCCTGGAGGTGGAAGAGGGCAGAGATGTGCCCCGCAGCCCTTGCTGAACCCTACACCAGCTCCTGCTTCCTGCCTCACACCTCACGAGAGCCCCCAGGGACCCCCATTTGCAGAGGAGTGGGGTCGGCTGAGAACCTCAACATTCCTCCTCCAACTCATGAAGGAGGAATGAGTCCTTCCCCCAGGTGCCCGGAGCAGCTGGGCCTTCAGCCAGGCGCTATCTGCTGAGAGCAGGAGAGGCCGTCACTCACCTCCTGGCTCCTTCTCGGCTGCAGAGGTGCAGGAGCTAAGAAGAGAAACAGGGAAGGTGAGGACCAGGCCAGCAGCACCCTGCAGCCACACGTTGGTGGCCAGGGCAGCCCCAGGGTCTGGCACTGGGCCCTGTTCTTCCCTCGCCATCCCATTGCTAATG
The DNA here is from genome assembly GCF_002078875.1 of Numida meleagris. NCBI lineage: Eukaryota > Metazoa > Chordata > Aves > Galliformes > Numididae > Numida > Numida meleagris. The sequence continues at coordinate 10,506,888 of NC_034422.1, forward strand.
GTGCCAGCATCACTTCATTAGCAGCTCGGGTGCCCCAAATCCTCTCATGGAAAGCAAAGAGGCTTCAATACCCAGGACAGCGTTTCCTAAGGATCACACAGGGAGGATGCTCTGGGCCTTGGACCACCCCAGCCAGCTGTGGCTTGGGTCACTCACCACATGGCAAGGACAAGACCATCCGTGGTGGGGCTGGGTGTTCCATCTCAGGTTGGATATTAGGAAACATTTCTTCTCCAAAAGAGCAGAGATGCACTGGCAAGGGCTGCCCAGGGGGGTGGTGGGGGTCACCGTCCCTGGAGATGTTCCAGAACTGTGGGGTTGCGGCATTGAGGGACGTGAGCATGGGTCATGGTGGGGGTGGGCTGGGGTTGGACTTGACGATCTCAGTGGTCTTTTTCCAACCTTAACGATTCTATGATCTCTACGGCCCTCACCCTGTGGGAGCAGCAAACCTCATCCCAACGCCACGCCACGAAGCGAGGAGCTCTTGCAGAGCGGGTTGCACCAAGCCATGGGCCCCGCTGCCGCTCAGCTGTCCCACTCCACTGCGCCTCAGCAGCAGCCAGCCGCTTACAAACAAGGCTCAGCCCCAGCCCCAGCCAACCTCGGATGTAATTTCAAGCCCCGAGCCCTTTGTCACAGAGATAGCAGGGCTCTGACAGCCCAGGCTGGTGCCCAAGTCATGAGTTCCTGCTGGAGCTCAAGCAGCTAAGCCTCCTTGCTGGCCCCCTACACCCAGCCCACGGGCAGGGGTCTGATGCAGGAGCCCCTGGAAAGCAGCCCAGAGCCATCTCCTCCCGGGAGACCTCTGCTTTGCAAAGCTCCAGCATCGCTGCCCCAAATCGGCCGTGCCCACCAGCAGAGGAGCCTCACCAGGGGGGCTCGCACGGGCAGCACCCACGTGGGAACCCTGTGACAGGGATTAGGAGTTGCAGGAAGCACAAACAAAGCCCTTTCCTCCTGCTGGAGGCTCCCTGGGGCAGCTCAGAGCACAGCAAAGCCTCATGTGAACCTCAGCTCAGCGGGAGCCGTGCCACAACCTGCTGCGTCCTTGGCTTCTGCTCTGTGACCGTGGTGCTCCCGGGGCAGGTCAGGAACCTTGCTGCTCCGGAACGTAAAAGGAAGAAGGATGCAATAGCAAAGCCCTGATGGCTGCAAGACGCCCTTGGTGCAGGCAGGACAGCTCTGCAGCCCTGAGCACACCTCGATCCGGCACCTGTGTGCTGGGGACAAGCAGCACTGACACAGCCCTCCTGGCCTACGCAGCTCAATTATCAGCAAACACCCCTTGAATTTCAAGTGTTTTGTGTTCCTGAAGACAAACACACCCTTTCCAGCAGCATTCCTGCTGCATGACTACATCAAACCCTCCATCCCCGGGGGGGGCACATTCAAAACAGTGCCATGGTGCTCACTTTATTGTTCTGCATCAGAACAAAACAGAGGAAGCTCTCACCAGCTGAAGAAATAGCCCTTCCTGGATGTCAGCTGCTTTCTTTGCAATGTTAGTCTTGGCGAGCAAAGCCATTGCCACAACACCCAAATGCCACTTAGCCCAGGGGAAGTAGCTTACACCAGACCATGGGGGCAGGAAGTACGGCCCAAGTGCTCCTGGCAGCAAAGCAACCCTTTGCAAGGCATGCTTGGCAGTAAGTAAGCTCTGAACACGCAGGTGCCACCAGCCCTGCACAAACCAGGCCCTGCAAATTGCTGCAGAAAGCTCCAGTGGGGTGCAGAGATCCAAAGATCCTTCACCTGTAGGATGTCCTGGGATCAAGTGTGAAGAAAAGTGTGAAAACGAGAGGGCACCATTCTGCTTTATCAAGGAAGAGCCAGTGCAGCGGTGCAGGGAGCACCAGCCTGCTGGATTGCTGTGCATGGTGATGTGGCTGATGCTGCAGAATTGGGCTTTCAGGAAGTTTTGGATCAGGCTCAGATGCATTATCTCAGGAGAAGCACAAAGGTTCCCTCGTCAGAAATGAGGTGCAGGTGGCAATGCATTTCACCCCGAGGCTGCCACGAGCCTGCTTGCTTTGCCTGTCAGCAGGAGGTGGCTCTGGCAGAGGGGACGAGTAAAGCACAAGGGAGAAGCTATTACTCAGCGACCACATTCAAGGCCAGCCTCGCGGTCACAGGAAGCCCACACTCAAGCTATGGGCAATATCTAAAACTGCTTAGGGAGGAATCAGGCAGAGAATCCTCCAAGCTCGTGCTCCAGCACACAACACCAAGACCGCCGCAGCACCTCCCTGCAAAGGCAGAACAGAAAGCACCCTCATCTGCAGCATGCCCCGGTGCCCAGCTCCACTGGAAGGGCCACTGGGAACAAGGAGCCCCTGCTGCAGGAGGGGCAGGAGCCTCCCTGCCCAGGTCAGCACAACCCCTGCCTGGCTCTTGATGCGCTCTTCCCCCCTGGAGCAAAGCCCTTCCCAGCTGCAGCACTGCCCACCCGTGCCCTGTCCCACACCCACCAGCGCTGCCTGGGGGAACCTGTCCTGAGCCGTGCTGCCCTGACCTGGCTGCAGCACTCACAGTGGCACCTTGAGGACACCCGTGACGAGCTGGCAGGGTGCCCAGCACCAGGCTGGGCAGGGCAGGACCCAGCCGGCTGCAGGCATGCCAGGACACGGGCTCAACCAGAGCTTGCCTGTGCCATGTTGCTGCTCCCAGACAAAAATAAAATAAAATAAAATAAAAAAAATCAGTCACGAGGAGCATTTTTTGGGAAAGCACAAGGGCGTTTTCCATGCAGCCGTCCCCAGCCTGCTGCTAGAGGCCTCGCACAGAGTTCTAACAGCAGATGGCATCAGGAGGCCGCAGACACGCTGCCTGCAGCTGCTTTGTGCCTCCGTGGCTGGGGTGGCACCCAGCGAGCTCAGGCAGGGTGACAGTGGGGGGCAC
>NC_034422.1:10509833-10561999 GCF_002078875.1 Numida meleagris
CCCACGGCGGCCCCATGACCTGCTCCGGGGTTGGGGGGGGAGGGGGGAGGCTAGCAGAGCCCGAAGGCATCAAGAGGAGGCGGGGGATGGGTGCAGAAAGCCCTCAGTGCCAAGGGCACTAAGGTCAGGCACAGCCGGCACAGGGACAGCAGAACAGCCAGCGCTGTCACCCTCTCCCCCCGCCCCCCCCCCCCCCCCCCCTCGCATCACGGGCCGCTTGCACTCCATCAGGATGCCGAGCACGGCTCGGATAGCAACTCGTGCCACGCTGGCTGCGTGCCCGGGGAAGCACACAGGGATCAGCTGCTCCCGCATCACCGCCAGCGGTCCGATAGGCAGCGCTGGGTGCGGGGCAGAGATAAGGCTGTTCCGGGGGGAAGTGGGGGGGGGAGCACCTGCTCGAAATGCATCCACCCGCTCCGAGCACGGAGTTTCAGAGGGTGTTTTTAGCATCGCAGGACAGCGCAGCTGGGTGCCACTGGGAGAGGCGGCGGGGGGGGTGGGGGGCAGCCCCGCATGGGCACTGCACGTGGTCACCAGGAAAAAGGGCTGAAATACGGGGGGAGGGAGGAAGGAGGAGGCTGGGAATGGGGGGGGGAAAGAGAGAAAGGAAGGTGGAAACGGGGGGGAAAAGCGGGGTGGGAATCTGGGGAAGCAGACGGGAAACGTCGAGGGGGGCGGCACCGGGGGGCGATGCCGGGGGCCGGGGCGCGCCGCGGGAGGAGGGGGCGGTGACGCACGGCGCCTCGCAGCCAATGGGAGCGGGGGGGATGGGCGCGCCGAGCCAATCGCGTTGCGGCCAACTCCCGCGCCCGCCACCCCCCCGCAGCCCTCCCGCCGCCCCGCGCTCACGCCAGCTCCTGGCGCTCGGCCCGCGCGGGGCTCAGGTCCTCCTCCACGCTGTAATCCAGCACGGCGCCCACGCCGAAGGCCCGGTTCCGCCGGATGAGCGGCTTGATGGTCTCCTGGTCCTCCCCGGCCACGAACTGCCCGTAGAAGGTCATCTTCATCAGCCGCTCGAACAGCGCCTTGCCCAGCACCCGCCTCCCGAGCTGCAGCAGCTGCGAGACACCGAAACCTCAGCGCCGGCACCCGCAGCCCGGCGTCTTCTCTCCCACCCCCCCCCACCCCCCCCCAGATCCCCGGCACCCACCTCCCGGTTGTGCTCCACCAGCGGTTCCACAGCGCACAGCCCCAGCACCAGCAGCCCCCGCAGCAGCTCGGCGCTGCTCTTGCTGCGGAACGCCTCCCGAGGGTCTCCGAAATCCACGGCGGGCGCCGCACCCCGCGGGGAGACTGGCGGCGGTACCGGCCGGGTTCCCCCCTTCCCGGTGGCCGGTAGCGGTGGGGCTGCCCCTCGGGGAACGGAGCGCGGGGCGCCCACGCGGGCGGCGGTGGCGTGGAGCGCCCGCACCGCGCTCGGTAGAGCCATGGGCACGGCGGAGCCGCCCGCCCGCAACGCCGCCGCCTTAAGTACGTTCCGCCCGGCACCGCCCCGCCGGGCTCCCGCCGGCACGGGCCCGGGCTTGGGGGCCGGCTTTCCGCCCCGTGTCCCTGCCCGCTGCCTCCCCCAGGGTGAGCGGCCGCAGCCTCTCGGAGCTGGGGAGGGGTTGGAGGGGAGCCCCGTGCCCTTAGGGGGGGTAGGTGCCGGGGCGGGGGGTGGCCCCAGCCCCTCGGAGCGGGCTGCGCGCGGCCAAAGGAACCACTTCAAGGGATCTCCGAGCCCTCGCAGCCAACCCCGGGCGAGTTGTCGCCTCCGTGGGGACGCCCCGGTGCGGCATCTCCGAACCGGGGTCCCGGCCTCGGGATGGGCGTCACTGCGAGCCCCGCCGCTTGCTCCTTCGGGGGTATCCCTGAACCTGGGTCAGGGTGCTCTCGGGGTTCCGTGCAGCCCCATTCCTGCGGGGTGACCCCCCCCGTCCCCGCCGCTCTCTCCCCGCACACCCCACGCCGGGCTCGTAGCAGGGGAGCAGGGCACGGGCAGCCCTCCCCGCCCACTTCGCCGTGCAGGATCGCGCAGGAATGCAGCCAACCCTCCCGCCTGCCCCAAAGTGCCATCTGGTGCCCGGCGATGCTCAGCGCAGCCTGTGGGCTCGGCCGGGCCTGCAGAACGAGAGCCCGGAGGCAGAGAAGGGCATTGCTCTCCGGCAAAATGTTGGTGATGAGGAAACACCCATTTCCTTCCACCTATTTGTTGCGCTGTGTTATCGCTTTCGTGCCCCAGAGTGAAACAATCCATTCGGGGCTCCTTGCTGCAATGAGCGTGCGCACGTGAAGCCTCAGCTCTGAGTTTTCCGTGTAGCTTTGCTCTCAGATCTCTGGACACAAAGACCAACGTCTAAAAAAGAACCATTCTTCGGATGGCAATGCAGATCCGGGTGCTTGTGTCAGGATGGCTGCGGCGTGATGCTTGCAGGCACGCGTCCGTCGTTCCGCAGTCAGCACTGGACTGGGAAGAGCCTCTTACTGATGGCCCGAGAAGCCACAAGATGTGAAGAAACAAATCTGAAGGCAAAGACAAACAGGCGAGAAGGGGATTTAGTGCGGGAGGAGAAGGCGGTTTGGAAATGGGAGGACACTGCATGCATATTTCATGGGCCTGCGCTCGGCAGAGAAGCGTTCTGACACAGTGAAAATAACAGATGGCAACAAGTTACAGCAGCCGCTGGTGGCACTGGGAAGGGAGACTGGCGAGCTGGAATTGGCTGCTCTTGGGTTTCAGTGGTGATGGGCACGGCAGCAAGCTGAGGTTATCCCGTCCTTCTGATCTGCTCTGGGGACTCCACAGCTGGGGTGGGTGCTGGGCGCAGTGCTGGGCTCCCCAGTGCGAGGGAGTCCTGGAAACAGGAGAGAGTTCAGCAAAGGGCTGTGGTGATGATGAAGGACCTGGAGCGCCTCTCCTACAAGAGGTGACTGAGAGCTGGGCCTGCTCAGCCTGCAGACGAGGGGGCTCCGAGGATCCCCTCTGTGTCCCTCAATGCCTGCAGGGAGGTGCAGAGGGGATGGAGCCCAGCTCTGGGATGAGGCCATGGGCACCAGCTGGGACTCAGGAGGTTCCCTTTCAACATCAGCAGCACCTCAGTGCGGTGTGGGTGGTTGAGCGCTGGCACAGGTTGCACAGAGAACTCGTGGAGATCTTCCAAAGCTGCCTGGATGTGACCCTGGGCACTGTGCTCTGTCGGCCCTGCTTCAGCAGCCGTGTGGAGAAGACGATCTCCAGGGATGGCCAAGCATTTTGTCCCCGTGCTGGCGGCTGTGGTGATGATGGTCCATGACACAGGGCCATGTCCAGGCAGTGGGAGCTCCCAGGTGCCCTTCCAGCAGCCCTGGGGGCTGCTGCACCTCCTTGGGGGTGCAAATACTGATGGGTTTGGGGGGGGGGTGAGGAGATTATACTGGGGCTGATTGCTAAAATAAAGCAATATACAGAAAAGCTAGAGCACCCATTTTGTCATTGATCGTGGCTGTGTCATCCTCGTCCACCTCCATCCTTCCTCTTCAGCCTCATCCCACTCTCTTTTCCCCCCAACCCCCTCACTATCCCTGCCTGAGGCCTGTGCACAGCACCAGGCCCCACACGGTGCCACATGTGGGGCTGCTCAGGCTGAGACAGAGAGTCCCTCTCATTTTCCACCATCCTGGATCGGGAGGTGAAGCTGAGATGACCATCTAGGGTGGGGGGGGAGGGGAGGGGGGAGAAAAGGGAATGCCTGAAGCCGTTTCTCTGCACTTGCAGCCTAGAAATGAATGTGCTGGAAGATTTCCGTAGAAGCAGGGTCTGGGGAATAAACTTAAAAAGCCTTTTCTTCCGGGCTGCCTCCTGTGGCAAGGGGTTGTTCACTGAGCCAGGATGCCAGAGCGCCTGGAGGGGAGCCAGCTCTGTTTTAGCCCATCCTAAATGATTAAAATACATCATGCTGGGAAGAGTTCCTGGGAAAACAGTGGAGAGGGAAGGGAGGGTGCTGGGGTTTGGGGCAGCTGGATGGGAGCTGGGCATCTCCCCAAGGAGCTGCTGCCACAGAGCCCTGCATTGCACTGTGCAGCCCCTTGTAGGGTGCAAAGCCCCGGTGTGGGGTGTGTGGGGTGTGCAGGTCTCCCTGCAGCATCCAGGGGCAGCCAGGTGTTGCTGGGCTGGGGGACAGCAGCCATTTCCAGGCTGCAGGGGCAGGTTAACTCGAGCCACCTTTGCCCTTGAGAATGGGGCTGTTCCGTATCGACGAACGTGGTGTCTCATTTTTCTAAAAATACGCTGTTAATTACGGTGCCTCGGGAAGCAGAGACGTGGCTCAGCAAAACCTCATTGATCTGAGGGCTGCTGCAGGCACAGCAAAGCTCTTGGGCTCGCAGAGCCTCAGTGTCCACCACGCTCCCCTCGGCAGGCAGGTTCATCTGCTGCAGGGCATGAATCGATGCACGGCACGCGGCTGGAACTGCTGCTTCCCTCTAACCAAGTGCCACTTGGTTTGGTTTCTTAACTTTCCGTGTATTTAATTGGGAGCAGGTAGTGCCGAGTGGCCCTTGGGCTTCTCCTCTAATGGGAAAAAAGAAGAAAGAAAATGTTCCCTTTCCCCTTTCACTACTGAGATGCCTGCAGAGAAAGGGGACAAGCCATTCTGTTCTCTTTGCTGTTGTTTTCCCGTCCTCCTGCAAATGCTTTGCAGGAAACTTTGCACTTTTCTTGTATTCCCACTGCCACACGGGACTGGCATTCCCTCAGGACCATGGGGCAAAGGGGAGCCTGGGATGGAGCCCATGGGCAGCACAGCTGGCAGCTGCCACCTGATCTTGCACTGGAGCGAGTGAGAATTCAAATCACCTCTCAATGTCACCAGCCCCTTTTCTGCAGGTTTTCCTGGGTATGGGAGAGGGCAGCACTCCAAGCCCCAGTTCCACAGTCTGGCAATGTGACAGCTTTCTGCTGGAGTAACTGATTTTGTATTTTCTAACACAGGCCAAAGAAAGCTGTTTTCTCTCATTAGAGGTGCTGATACAGCTGGAAAACAGTGTGCTCGCTCGCTGTAAGCTCCCATCCGTTTGAATCTCATCCACTACTCCCAGAAAACACCGTCCTCTGGCGGACCTCAGGGTGTTTGCTCGTCCTGGCTTCAGCACTTCTCGTGCCCTGGCTGCTTTCACTGAGACTTGGAAAGAAAAAGATTCGAGGATGGAAAATTTCAACCCTAAAGGGTGAAAGTGGGATAAGATCCAGGCAGGACTTGGCACCAGAGCTGACGGCGATGCCGCCGCTGGCCGACACTTCGGCTTCTGCTTTTTCGGGAACTGCTCTGTGGCTTTGCTCCATTCAGGCCATGTTCCATGCGAGAAGCGGGGGACGGAGCCACGGAAGGGGTCGTGCTCCACTTCTCAGCCCGGGGGACGAGCGGGGGCGCCGGGCTGTGGGAGTGCGATGTGGCCGCTGGATGGCGCTGCGGCTCCGCCCGCCGGGACCGGCATTGGGAGCGGGCGCCGGGCCGTGCCGGGGCGGTGCTGGGGCGGTGCCGGGATGTTCGGGAGCCGGGCGCAGTCCCGCCGGAGCTCGGGAGCCCACGGTACCCTCCGTTGGGCACGGCGTCAGGAGCACGGGCTGTTTTACCGAAAGGACCCTGCGAACAGCAAGGCTGTGGGTTTCCTGTATTGCTGAAATGGCGAATGTTGCAACACCAGAGCGGCTTTTCCTGCTCGCCTGTCTCCCCCTGGTGCCCCTCAGGCAGCCAGGGGCTGAGATCTGCTCGGAGCTGCCCATCTCCCACTGCAACCCTGCCAGCAAAGCGCTGTGGTTCCTTCCGTTTTCTTTAAAAATCCAAATTGTCTGCTCACATGCACAGAGCCAAGTTTCTGCGAGCAAGCCCTCCTCTGAATCACGCTGTCTGCTTGCTCTAATGGTGTCTTTATGTGCATGGGATGGGAGTGTGGGGCGATGAGTGTGAGCGCACACAGGGCAGGGCACAAGGGCGTGTGTGCATCTGTGTGTGCTGGGAGTGCAAGGTGAGGGTGTTACAGGAGGCACGCCTATCAGAGGATGTGCAGCTGTGCCCAGAACAGGGCAGACAACTGAGAGGCCTATGCAGATGTCTCAGCTCTGGCCCAGGGATGAGCTGTGCTGGTTGACACAGGGCAGCCCCTTGCCAGGCCCTGCTCCTTGTGCCCCGTCCCCATCCAAATAGTGGTGGTGCTTCATTGCTGCTTCCTGGGACAGCTGCAGGAGCTGCAGAAGTGAGCAGCCCAGCCCAGCCCATCCATCACACACCAGCTTGGCATTTATGAGGGGCCTGAAGCAATAAATTCTCTCTGGATGTGCTCGGGAGCCGATGTCAAGGACGGGCTCAGCAAATCCTCTGCTGCCTGCGCTTTCTGCCTACTCCTCCCAGTGCCCTGGAGTGAGTTTGCTGGAGAACCACAATGTTAAAGATGAGCAAAATGGCATTTGGAGTGTTGCGCCCAGTTCTGGGCTCCCCAGTACAAGAGTGGCGTGGATGCACTGGAGTGAGTCCGGCAAGGATTAAGGCACTGGAGCAACAGGAGTGAAGTGGTGCAGCCTCCATCCCTGGAGGCACTCATGGCCTGCACTGGGTGACATGGGCAGGGATTGGCAGTGGGTCAACGTGAGCTCTGGGATGATGATGAGCAAATGTCCAAGACCAAAAAAAAAACCCAACAAGAAACCCAAAGGGAAATAAGGCAATCTGGACTGTTTCTTGGCAGCTGTGAAGGGCAAGGGTGGATGGTGGTGGGTGGTGGAAAAGACGATCCGCTCCCCCAAACCTCCTTTTTTCTGCCCAGCCTCACCAGAGGGCATCAGTGGGGAACTTGGCGTCTTCCCAAAGGCAGAAACAGGTTGGGCCCAGAGCCACATTTCCCAGTCTCTTACTGGGACACAGGAACAAGGAAGATGCTAAACAATACATACCTTGTCCCAAATTTGGCATTTTTTTTTTTCCATGAAGGGTGCTGGGATTGTGATTAAACCTGGTTACATCGTGACATTTTGCTCTAGGAGAAAGCTCTTCTTGGCTGTGCCCAACGCTGCGGTGTTGCTCAGCAGAGCACAGACGGCCTGACAACAATTTGGCTGCTAAAATTGCTAAAAATAAAAGCCGCCTTTCTTTCTTACTTTCTTTCTTTCTCTCTCTCTTTTTTTTTAATCCTCTTCCCTCCGCAGAGCCATTGCAGCGTCACACCTTCCTCCTGGTCCAAAGCATTGGGCAGAGGGGCTGCAACCACGCTGCTGGGCTCTGAGCTGCTGTCATTTTGGTTGTCTGTCGTATTTGGTTTGGAAAATGGGGATGTATTTCTTTTTCAGGTGCTGGCAGTGGCTGAAAAAAATGGGGAAGGGAATGGGGTACATCCAAACACTTACCATTGGCTGGGCTGCCCAGATTGGAGCTGCTTGGGGTGCCCTATGGAGAAGGTCTGCCCGGACGAGGAGGCTGGAGCTCGCCCCCAACTGGTCCAAAATATTTCAAAGAACTGAAGACAGGCAGTCTGATCCGTATTTCTCATCCTTTCCATCCCCTTGTTTTCTCTTTGCTACACAGAGATGCTGTGTTTTACTCTCACCCTTCTCTGGGATCTCTTGAGCCTTCAACATTTGTCACAAACCAGTGCCAGCAGCTCAGAGGTTGCTTTTATTTTCCAGGGTAATTTTGCTCGATCCCTGACTACTCAGACAGATTGAGCTTACCTCAGCATCCTGTAAGTGCTTCCTTTCTGGCCCCAGCTCCTGTCCCTCCCCAGTGCTCACTGCCCTAGAAACTGCTCACAGGGTGAGGAAGGCACTGCTCGCTGCAGCCCTCTCTGTGTACCCTCTTTGCTTCCCCTCTCCATTTACAAGTCATGAGTGTTGAATCTCTTTTCTCTCCATTATCCTTCCAGTGCATGTCTGGAGCTTTTGTGGTTGCCTTCTATCTCCTTGTTGCCTGCCACTCACTCAGCCTTTCTCGTGCTACACCCACATGCTCGAGCTATCCCTTTACACTCACCCTTCCGCTCTCATTCCCATTTTTATAGGATTCCTTTTTGATTTCCAGGACACTAAAGTGCTCCTGATGCAGCAATACTGCTCTTTTACTGTGGTCCCACAGTTCCTCTGTGTCAGGATGCTTAGCTGCTGTGCACCTCTAATAGACTCTTTTAGTAACTTCGCACACTCCTGTGTATTTTTTCCTTGGGATGTCTCCCCAAGGGACTCCTGCTGGTGGTAAAGCATCCCCATCAGTTTGTTCCATTTATGTTTCTGCAGCCGACTGTTTTTTTGGGGGGGATGCTTTCTTTGTTTGAACATCCAAATCGATGAACCATGCAGTCTGTGATTGCTGTCCTCCACATGATACCACTCCCATAGACGCCCAACCAGTCCCTCCATACTGGTCAGAATTAAGGCTGCAATGGCTGCCCCCACACTATGTTCCCAAGCCCACCAATTTTGGGCAGAAAAGAAAGGTCCAGGGAACTCTCCAAATGTTGTCTGGGTAGGTTGTGTCCTCCTGTATTTATTTTTTTCCAATGGGATGTCAAAACGGGATGGTTTAGGCAGATAAAGTTGCTGTTTAGTCAGCCAACTGCTCGCTGGATGAGGCTTTAACTTGGGAATAATTGCAGATAAAATGAAGCCGTATTTTTGATGAATAAATTGTTCTTCTTTCAAATGTGCTCAATCCGAGGTTTAGTGCTGTGATAAATCTTTGCTAACTTCTGTTCCTGAGAGAAGCAGCAGACAGGGAGGGAATGGGCCATGTCTTGCAGGAACGGCTCCCAGGTGCCTTCCCACTGCCCTGAAATGTGATGGGAATGGGTAGAGACCAGGCAGCACCTAGAGGGCATGGAGCCAAAGTGCCATGTTTACTTTCTAACTAGCGAAGAGCTGATGAAGTTGGGTTGCCCACCCCTCCCTCCATCTGCCAGTCCATCAGCTCTTCCCTTCCTTCTCCCGTCCACCACCCACCTGCTGCCTTTAACGCTGTAGGGTGGGACGAGGTGGGTATATATCCTGCAAAACCTTGGGGAGGGGAGGCAGAGGGGCACTGACCGAGCCAGATGCAGAGGTGCCTGCCCCAGATGCAGATGCAGCCCTGTGCTATCAGTCGGGACAAGGTTAGTGATGGTGAATGGAAGCTGGGATGGGGGATGAGGACTCACCAAAAGGCTGGGAGATGGAAGGGAACCAAGGATGGTGAGAGGCACCAGAAGACAATTTCCTCCACCAAATGTGATGTTTCCTCTCCTAAATGTGAAATCTCCCCCAGACGTGTTGTTTCAACAGAAGACAAAGCTGTGGTCAACACTCAGTGAAGAAACGTGATGAGGTAGCCCGCTCCATGAACAGACACATGTAGAAACAACAGCTCTGTGTCACACCCTGGGGACAACAAGGACTGCCCTTCCAGGGGCGTCCTCCCAGCTTCTGCCCCATTCATTGCAGAGGACTTGGACCACATGGCCTTTAAAGGTCCCTTCCAACTCAAACAATTCTACGATTCTATTGATTCCATGACCTTGCTGGTGCTGCCCAACACTTGGGAGCACCAAGCTGGGGACAAGGAGCAGCACCTGGTCTGCCTGGTGGTCACATTGTCCCAGAGTGATGCCATTGAGGGGCTTTCTGCTGGGAGAGGTGGCAGTGTCCACCATCACACACTGTCCTCACCTGCATCTCTCCTGCATCCAAGGGGACAGCAAAGGGCAGGGTTGGCCCCTGACCCCAAACCCACCCAAAATGCCATTGCAATGGCTGCAGCTCCAAGGGCCACACGTCACAGATGTGACCTCAAAATGAACATGCTAAGCCGCTCCGCTTTCGGAGAAGCTTAGCACTTAAAGCTGATTTCAACAGCTTTTGCCTAAAGTTTTAAGACCCATCACTAATCAGCAGCTGGTTTATGGCCGCTGTAAAAGATCAGGAAAAATAAAGAAATCTCCCGAAGTTGAGGGGAGCGCGTCCCGGTGCCCGCATCCATCACCCGCAGAGCCGACATTTACGAGCACAAGGAGCCATAAATCCGAGCGGGGCTGACACCGGCCCAGGACTCGGTGCTGGAGGGAAAGTGTTGTGTCTGAATCCGTGTCCTGCCCCAGGAGGAACTTTATTAATGCTCCACCAGACGCATCCCAGCCCCTAGCACATCCATCCCCGGGTTTTGTAGGCTCTGCTGTGCCGCAGCCTGGGATCCCGATGGGCAGCTTTGATTCCCCAGTGCCCTCTATGTGCAGGAGAGATGGGTGTTTTGGGATGGGGCAGGCAGTGGCATCATCTGCTGGGATTTTGTTCACCCTCTACAAGCACTTCTGCAGCCTGCAGGCGCTGCTGCCATAGAAACCCACCAGGGAAGGCTCCAGGCTCAGTGTGTGCTGAAATCCAGCCCGAGGGTGGGATGCTGGGGGCAGAGGGGTGAGCTGGGCCATCACCATGGAATCACCCAAAATTCTCATGTTGAAGAGACCCACATCACGTCCAGCTCCTGCCCCAAACCCAAACCCTTGGCCACTGGGAGCCCGGCTTCGAGAGCAAGACCTTGCTCTGCTGCCTTGCAAAGTGCTGTCTTTGCAAACCTCAGTGCATGCACGGGGGTTCCGAGGTGTCCCCATCCGGAGTGCTCGCTCTGATCACACATAAATTGTCATCTTGTGAGCGAGCAGCCCAGAATACCGAGTAATTATAGCTGCCACTGAGTCACAGGGGAGTGTGGGCATCACATCTCTCTTACAAATCACAGCAAAAGACCCTGCGGATTAAATCCTTCCTTCCCCCATTCTCTCACCCATAAAAGGCTGCATTTGTGCTGAAAACAGTAAAAATAGCAAGAGCTGTTATTAACGAAGATGTACAACTGCTGACTCCAATGCAAAGCGTGTCTCCATATGGTCATTACAGTTGAAGGACAAAAACAATATTTTATGTTTCTCGCAGTTATTGTTCATCAAATGTTTATGAAAATGCATAATGAGTGTGTATGATGAGCTCGTTGTTCAATAAAGGGGACGGGACGAGAACCTGCGTGAATTTCCAGCCCAGATAATAAAGACCATTAAATTAATAGCTTAATTATGTCATAAATTTCAAAACATTATCTAGAATTCATTTTATTTTTATTTAACCTAATAACATGTTTATCTGCGATTCTTTCTGGGATCCGTCCATAAACCTGCAGCCATGGTTATGTTTCCCCAGCCTCGGTTTCTCTTTCGTAGCCCTTCTGGAAATGCATTGTCGCTGACAGCCTTGCACAGAGGAGCACTGGTGCTGGAAGTCACTGGGTTGTGATGCTTGGGGCTGAGTGTGGGGTGTGTGGGGCTGTGGTCGCCCCTCCGTGTCCCCTGCACTGTGCCCTCGTCCCCTTGATGCCACGCACCCATGTCCACCTCTGCCTGGCTTGCATTTTGCTGGTCCCCAGAATGCCATCATGTGCCCTGGGGCGTGCTCATATGGGACATGTGGTGGCTGTGGGGTGGGACTGGCTCTGGGGTGGGACTTGTGGTGGCTCTGGAGTGGGACATATGGGGCAGGCTCTGGAGTAGGACATACGATGGCTCTGAGATGGGACGTGTGGTGGCTCTGGGGTGGGACAGCTCTGCATTGGACATCCAGTGGTTCTTGGAGGTCAGGTTCTGGTGTGAGACACGGAGTGGCTCTGGGGGGGACAGGCTCTGGGGTGGGACATATATTGACTCTGGGGTGGGACATATGGGACAGGCTCCGGGATAGGACATGCAGTGGCTCTGGAATGGGTCAGGCTCTGCTTTGGACATGAGGTGTCTCTGAGGTGGGACAGGCTCTGGTAGGACATGTGATGGCTCTGGGGGGGGACATGCAGTGGCTTTGGAGTGGGATATACTCTGGGATGGGACACTAAGTGGCTCTGGAGTGGGACACATGGTGGCTCTAAGTATCCCCTGCTGTGCTGCCCCATTCCAGGCTCAGCCTCCACACATGGTGCTGGAGACTCACAGTGGTTTTGCTGCAAACCCACAACACCAAGCAATGTTTGGGGCCATTTGCACGTCACTTTCCAGCACATCCCTGCATTGCCCCTGCACGCAGCCAACACAGTGGGCAAGGAAATGGGATCTGCTCAATGTTCTCTGAAGCACGGCTATGGGTACTTCAGTAATAACCAATGCCCCATTAACGACAGCGAGGCCTTAAGCAGGCATTGTGTAATTAGCTGAAACTTCCGTAAATGATAAATTTATAATTAGAGTCTCTCTAACAGCTTACAGCGGTGGAGGGGGCTGTGTGAGCTCTTCCTGGGTGCCAGCACCTCTGTGGGTGAGCACAGTGCACTCCCGCTGCTCATTCTGCTCATGGAAAGGTGTTTCATTAAAGGCCAATTGGAAATTTAATTGTATTAATTTTCTTTGATTGCCTCTTTCACTCTAGGTGAACTCACCTGCATCTCCCTTCCCTACCCGCATGCTGAATCAATCTCAGCAGTTGGGTCGCTTGCAAACGCGGATGTTAAAGATGCACATGTGTTGCTATCAACATTCACACCATTGTTCCCACTCCACCCCAACCCATGTGGGGAGTCATGGAATCATGGAGCCATTAAGACTGGAAAAGACCTCTCAGATCCCCAAGTCCAGCCCCAGCCCACCCCACCATGCTGACTACCACGTCCTTCGGTGCCACGTCTCCGCATTGAACACTCCAGGGACGGTCACCCCCCCACTCCGTGGGCAGCCTGTGCCAACGCATCACCGCTCTTTCGGAAAAGAAATGTTTCCTAACATCCCACCTGAAAGCTTGAAGCCTGGAGCAAATTGGTTTCCAGCAGTGGGGTTGTGTTGTTGGGGTTCTCTTCAATGGGGCGCAATGGTTGGGTGACAGCCTGTGCGTGACATGCTGCTGGAGCAGTGTGGGTGCTGTGTGCTGTCCTTGCTCCCCGGCACCACTGTCCCTGTCCCCGCTGCTGAACAGAGACCTCACTTTTATAGGCACTACAGCAGCCACTGCTTTATTCGAATGGAGGTTTCTTATGGTTTAATATCATTAAATACAGATGCAACTTGTGTTCTCTAAAGCTGTAATGCCCCTTCCTGTTACTGCCTTACAATTAACTGGGCTATAAAGCTTTCAAGCATATTGCAGACACTAATTCAACTGGATGGTGAAGAAACATGGTTTTATTGGGCAATTACGGGCTTGGAACATGCTCTGGTCCACGTGATTGCTTTCCAACAGGCCCAGGGTCTCCCAGGCCACGCCACTAAGCAAGGTTCAAAGGTGGCATCCAAATAATCTTGTCTCCAGGCTGCAGGGGTGATTTAATTCACAGCTTAATAAAATGCTGTCCAAGAGCATTGTCAGACCTGGGGAAAGCGGGGAGCTGCTGTTCCCTGGCTGTCCACACCGCAGCTCCCGCATCGGATGCCCAGAGAGCTGTGGGTGCCCCATCCCCAGCAAAGCTCCAGGCCATGGATGGGCCCTGGGCGGACTGAACTGGTGGGGTCAACCAGCCCAGGGCAGGGGTTGGGGCTGTAGGGGCTGTAAGCACCCTTCCAACCCAACCATTCTTTGATTCCATGCTGGCTCTGTGCTTTTAGAGTCAGCCCATGTATCATGTTCTGTAGGTCTCTGCAGAGAATCTCTCCAGCCTCCTGCTCCTGACAGCCCAGAGGATGTGACAGTGGCTGGACAGGAGGAGGACCCTGGGGACTAGTATCACCTATAGGATCCTGGTCCTTCAGCGGGGACCTGTCCCAGCACAAGGGCACGTGGGGCAGGAGGATGAGAAAAGGTGCTGAGCTGGGCTGTTAGAGGACTGTAGGAGCCCAAGGAAGCTGGGACATTGCTGTGGGGGCTGTCAGATTGGAGAAGGTGCTCACCTCCTGTGTGCCTGCAGGCTGTCCCACAGATGTGTCCCAGAGCTTTTGCTCCTGCCATGAGGGAAACATGACATGACGTGACGCGGCATGACGTGGCATGGAATCAGACATGGATGCACGCACATGGATGTCCCTGGGTGGGGTTTGGGAGCAGGAATGAGCATCTTCATCTACAATGAGTGCAAGGCTCCGGGCTGGCGTTGGGGTTGTGCTGAAGCCACACGGCTTTGCAGAGCCTAAGATTCCCTGCAGGCACAACCAGTGATGTCTGTCTGCTGGAGGTGTGAGGCGGTGTCAGCCCATGAGCTGATGGGGATGGTTCAGAGAGAGGCTGGGTTCTCACTCTGTAATGTCACGGCTGCTGGTTCCTGTTGTCTGAATGCATTTTGGGAAGGGTCAGAGAAAGCTGGTTTTGGGCTCTCTGTGAGGTCCAGCAGGGCACTGTCTGCTCTCTGGGAAATTCCCTGGCTGGTGGAAGTAAGGCAAAGCAGAACGGATAGGACCTGGGTGTGAGCATCCACTGCGCTCCCATGGGATGTTCCCAGGAAAAGCCCAGCCCTGACACCTCCCTGCACCTACAGGAGGTGGAGCAATGGATCCAGGGCAGATTAAATCCCCCACAACACCCAGTGACCCCCTGTTCAAGGCTCTGTTGCTTTGGCAGTGAGCCCGCTTCTTCTCCAGAGATGGATTTTGGGGCTGTCCATCTCCCATGGCTGAGTTACACCACCCAGACGGGGAGTGAGAGCAGATGATCTCCATATTTCTTATTATTCTTTTCTCTCTCTTTTTTTTTTTTTTTTGGAAATGGAGAAAATTTGTTAGGCGCGGAAGGGAAACGGTTTTATTTCAGCTATAACAGCAGAACTCTGTATCCCTGTTTATCCCCAGTATGACTGCTGCTTTCATGGTATTACCTTCAAGGAGCAGTTTCTCATTTGTATGTTTCTCTCCGGAGAGGAAGGTCATATCCTCCACGAACGGGAAAACTAATTAGAGGAGTAATTCAGCAGTTGTCTGATAGGTCAGATATCGGGAATAAATACACAGGTTAGCGTGTGGTTATGATGATGCTTGCAGGCAGGAGCAGGAGCGGCGTCCTGTGGGTGGGAAGCGATCACGCCCCTCATCTGCAGCCTCAGAGCTGGAGAAATGTGGTGGGGCCAGCAGAGCAGCAGTCATGCTTGTAGTTATTTGCTGCTCGCAAACGAGCTACAGCCTAAGAATTGTTCACAGGAACGGCTCCAAGTAGCAAATTCATTTGAGAAAGCTGCAATCTGCTCGTGGCTAATTCGAGAACAGAAAGAGAGGAGGACCGGTGCATGTGATGAATTATTCACATGGTGCACCATGAGGCTGGTGGTGCAGAGGTGTGGGGTAGGCATGGCTTGGACCTCATCTCAGACAGGGAGAAAGCTGAGCTGGCTCCAGGTCTGGGAACAAATTCCTATCCTTGATGCTGAGCTAGGGACAAGCAAGCGAAATGCAAAAGCTAGATCCTGGGCTGCGAGGTATGTACGCATGTGCCATCAGCATGGAAATAACTTTGCAGCAGACAATGAGGTTACACCTGGGAGGAGAACTAGACATGTGCATTAGATGCTGCTGAACTGGGGGTGATACCTACCAGCAGCCCAAGAGCATCTGAACAACTGCATCAGGCAGCAGGCTGCAAAGCCTATGGGCGTGCCTTGGTCCCAATGGCTCTTGGTGGTGCCAAGTTTAGCTGGTGGTGTACCTGTCAGGACAGGGCGGTTAACACTGGAGTGCAGCTCCAGAACTACATGAGAGACAAGGAGTGGAAAGGAGTGAGAAAGGAGGAAAGAGAGAGGGGGTGAGAGTGCGGCTGAAATTGACTGGGATGCTGAAGATCCTGGTAGAGATGAGCCAGAGGTGAGGGAGGCATGGGAGGAATACAGATGGGAAGTGGAGGCACCAGAGATCCTAAAGTGTTCGATAGACCTGACCCTGGGAGCCACAGCCAATGGCAGCAGCCTGGAGAAATGGGCATTTTGTTCCATTGGATGATCTGGTTTCACTGATGATCCATACCATCCTGCACAAGGGTCACCCCAGGGCTCAATCATTACGCTTTGTCCTGGCTGAGAATCCTGCCTTGGGGTCAGGGCTGTGAAGACACAGCTCAGCTGCTTCCCAGGAGTCCTGCTGGGCTCAGGAACTCCTCCAACTGGATGTCAGCAGGCATAGCTATAAACCTTGGGCACAGATCAACTCAAGCATCACCAGCAGCCATCTGGCCACTGCTGCTGGGGGGCTCAATATGAGCAGGGAAAATGAGATCAGTCACAACAAAGAACAAACATTCCTGGCCAGGAGTGACCAGAAAAATAAATCCTTAAGCCAAAGACAGTCCAGGTGGAGCAACATAGTGACGTTTTCTCATAAAGGAAGTTTTTCACCCACCAGTCTCTGTGGGTGAGGCGGGAGTGGAGCAGGCTGCCATAGGAGGGAGGTGGCAACAGAGTTATTTTGCTGAATGCTCCGTTGTTTGCTGTGGGAGATAAGGCTGCTGGGAGCTGAAAAGATAGAAAGTGCTCTGATAGCAATACTTTCTGCAAATATTTGGTGACTGCATTTGATTCCATCCAAGCAGAGACCACCAGCATACCCTGTCTGTGATGGAGAGATTGTTTCCAGGTTGTCTGAGAAATTCTGTTTGTCATCTCCATCTGGAGCTGTTTTCAACAGCAAGCTTGTGTCCTCAGCCCACGTGCATTTTAGCCTTGCTCCAGCCTGGGTGTCATGATTCAGGACTGGGACTGACCCAGCAGATGGGAATGATGCTCACAAGAGGTGCAGAGCTTGCTGGACCCTCTGGACTGCACTGGTAGGAGCAGCTGAGGGACCTGGGATGGCTCAGTCTGGAGAACAGGAGGCTCAGGGGAGATCTCCTCACTCTCTCCAACTCCCTGAATGGAGGTTGTGGCCAAGTGTGTGTCGGTCTGCTCTCAAGTAACAGCGATAGGAGGAGAGGTGATGGCCTCAAGCTGTGCCAGGAGGGGATCAGGTTGGATATTAGGAACAATTTCTTCTCGGAGAGAGTGGTGATGCACTGACACAGGCTGCTCGGGGAGGTGGTGGGGTCACTGTCCCTTGATGCATTCAAGGAACTTGTAGTATTAAGGGACATGGTTAGTGGGCAACGGTGGTAGGTGGACGGTCGGACTTGATGATCTTCAAGGTCTTTTCCAAACTTAATGGTTCTATCGTTCTGTGATTCAGGGAAGAGGAAATGAGGGTCTGAGAAGTTCAAGCAAGGCTGCTTGGGGCTGCCTGCTTCCCAGGCTCCTGCATGGGTCACCCACTCACTCCTTGTGTAGGGACCTGTCGCTTGCCTTCAGTTAAAACATCCCCAGGAGGGCAGCCTGCCTCAGGAGGTGGGCATCTGCCTTGCAGGGGTACTTCTCTGCTAGAAAAAGCTCCTTCCAACACTGAAACAATTCCTGCACTGCAAAGTGCTCATGGGGGATGATTAAGCCAGCCTGCAGACTTCTTGTTAGTCAAGATAAACAGGTTGAGCTCCTTCGAGTTGCTCATTTCTCCATCCATCTGGTGGCTGACAGGCTCTACACGGGCAGCTGTTGGCAGCACACACATCACTCTCAGCTGTGCTATGCTGCTGTGCTCTGCTCTCCCCTCTTTATCCCTTGACCCACTCCTTGTGTGCTTTCAGTGATCCCTAGCAGATCTGCAGAGCCCTGTAGGACGCCTCGATGAAGCCCTTGGCTGTATCTCAGCGTTAGGGAGAAGGGATCCCTGGCTGGTCCCATCTCTCCAATCCCACTGTGGGCTCAACGTGATCTATCAATCCCTCCATTCTTTACATCAGCCACAATTTTTTTATGAATGAGTTTTTAATATGCGTGTTCGAATCATTGATGAAACTATTGACTGCCTTAAACCTCCTGCTAGAAAACATTATGAAAACCACAGGTTTAATGACAGCTCCCCATCGACGACGGCTGTCTGAGCTCCTACCCAAGTCTCAGTCTCTCACATGCTTCTCCCCGACGCTGCCAAGTGCTCATTTTTAATCAGTTGTGCAGTCCCTGTGCTGAGGTATATCACATTTATTCCGTTACTTTTATTAACCAAACCTGTGATCTCTTCTTTGAATGAAATGAGGGCTGACAAGATAGATCTATGTCCCATAAAACCATGTTGATTGACATTAATTCTCCAGGTTCCTTTCAGCTGACTCCTGTATCACTTTCCCTTGGCTTTGCCCACATCTGATGCTCAGGGCATCCCCCAGCCTGCTCTCTCGGGTGGGAGTGTGTTTTACCTTCCCAGTGGTACAGCATTAACTGGGGATGCTCCTGTGCAAGGCAATGCCTTCTCCAGACCCTTCCATTACATCAGGTAACCCCAATCGGTGTCATTTAATCTTTGATCTTAACATTGCTGGTGAGTTCTACAAATTCCTCTTGTGAGACAGACATGAAGACAGCCCAGAAACATTTATTGCATTTCTGCCTTATTAAGAGCTTGGTCATCTCTAGAAGGAAAACTTCAGCACCACTTTATTTTGTTCACTGAGCATTTCAATTGCCTTCTCCCTGTCATACATTCACTAACTTATGCATTTTTAACTGATGAGTGTAGCTCCTTGTATCAATTTTCCTTACTTCATAACATCTAATTCAAAATCAATGGCTGTCTATTTCCCCACTCCATTTTGTTACATATCGCTTTTTCTATTTCTAATAGCAGCCTCCACTGCTGAAGATGATGGGCAACTGGCCAAGGATGTCCTCTTACTTGATTATGAAGTTATGGCTCTCTGCCCTCTGAGAAAAACTCCCTGTTTTCACTCCCATTATTGTGCTGTTTTCTGTCCCTCCCACTCGATTCTGATTGCACTTTACTTCCCTATCGGGGACTTTTCCCTTCTGCAACACCAGAGATGCCCTGTGCCAGTGCTGAGAACAACTGCTGCCCTTCCCTCTTGGGATGGAGTGCTTCTGGGGTGTGCCTCCATGGACAGCCCCTGCTGCTCCAGCGTTTGCAACCCTGAGAAGAAAACAGGGCAAATCCAAATCAATAATTTATGAGTGACACTGACAATTTCCACCATTCGGGGAAGAGAGGAAAATTGTTCCATAAACATTTTTTCTTTTCAATTTCCTACCGGTTACTTGAAATTTGATTTCCATCTAGTTGGTTTCATTGAACCTCCCCAGTGTGATTTGAAAAGTGTCACCGACAATTACCCAGCTGAGGAAAGAAGGAAACAGCAACGGAGTGACTCTGCCTCATCAGCCCCAAAGGGAGCACGAGGAGGATGGGGTCACTGGCAGATAAGCAGCCTTGTGGGACCAGAAATGGCAAGTCAGAAGCTGACCTAGCACAGCTCCATCTGTATGGCATTGCCTTTGGGGTGGCTGGGACAGAGACGAAAGGGAATGACCTCACATTGAGCCAGGGGAGGTTCAGGTTGGATGTTAGGAAAAACTTTCTCTCCAAAAGAGGGGTAATTCATCAGAACAGGCTGCCCAGGGAGATGGAGGAGTCACCGTCCCTGGGGGTGTTCTAGAAATGTGAGATGTAGCACTGACATGGTCAGTGGGCAATAATGGTGGTGGATGGATGGTTGGACTAGATGACCATAGTGGTCTTTTCCAACCCTAATGATTCCATGATTCTATGATCCACACCACGGGGCAAGTGAAAAAGGGGCTGTGGGTAGCAACAGGCAGGCATCTGATTGCATGCTTGCACATCATCGTTTGGTGGAGGACCTGGAGGATCTGATGTGAGGAGTCTGGGGAAGACAAACGCCACGCTAAAAATTTGTGATCATCCCGATAATTGGAGAAGACAAGTGCTGAATAGGCAGCAGCCCTCAGTGGACGTCATCCAAGCCTGGAGGTGTTTACAGTGTCAGCTCTTTGAGCATAATAGGGAATTACATGAATAGACTGGCTGAGTTTGAAAAGTAATAGCTTTGTTAAAAGCAGTTAGGATCAGGTGAGGCTTGTCAGTGCCATGGCTGCCTCATGGTCATGACAGACATGGCTGTGCTGTCCTGTGAGCTTCTAGCCAAGGAGCACACAGATTTCCCTTCTAAAAGAGATTGCAATAAATGAACGTAGAAATTCAAAACAACTCACAGCACCTGTTCTGTAGGAATGATTGCCTAATGCCTTTACTTAGTGCAGAGGAGCACTAATCTTTCCATGCTGGAAATGAGCTGTTCTCTTGACCTTTTGTTTTTAAATAAACACCAAGCATAGCAATAACTGCTCCAAGAGTGAATGCATCAGCTGGAGGGCTGCTGGGGCTGGGAGGGAGGGAGGAAACCTGAGGAAGCACTCTGTGCTCCCCTTCAGCCCCAGGGGAAAGCTCAGAACATGTCAGAGGTGGGTGCCACCATGCATGAAGGCTGGATATTAAGAAATCAGGAAGAAAAATTCTCAGAAAGAGTGGTTATACATTGGCACAGGCTGCCCAGGTATGTCATAGAGCCACTGTCTTTGGAGGTGTTCAAGAACCATGGAGATGCTGTGCTGAGGGACATGGTCCAGTGGGCATGGTGGGAGTGGGTCAGTGATAGGGCTTGGTGATCTGAGAGGTCTTCTCCAATCTTAATGACCCTAGGATTCTATTTTACAATTCAAAGGGCAGATGTTGCCTTCTGCAGGAACAGTGGAATGTGTAGGGCACACCCAAGTGGGACTTGGCTGTGCACGGATAGGAGCCCTTTGGTTGAGCAAAGCCAGACCCAGTTCTGGGCTCAGGTAACATCCTGCTCCCCATATCCCATGTTTAGGAAAATATCTGACATCACTTTTGCTGTGGCATCCACCATCCTGCCCCACAGACCCTATGCAGCAGAACATACTGCATCACTGGTGTCACAACCTGTCCCCAGGAGAGCTGGAAGAGGTTTCTGTAGGGACCTATTTTTGGCTTTCCACTCAGCTGCGTTGCTCTGAAGACTGATGAGTGCACTCTGGAAGCTAATTAGAAGTTTCTTGCATAGTTTGACTAAAGTTGGTCAAATTGTTATGGGGATCCAGGTCAGAGGCATTACTCAGATTTGGATTTGCTCCTTAAACTGTAGTTTTTGGAGTATGTTCATCCATCTTAACTAGAAAAATCTTTCCACTGGGCAGTCCAGGCCAAGGCAGGAGAGTGACAGTAATTAAGCACTGCTGCTAATGAGGCTTTTACTTTAGAGTTAGGCACCCATGCCCTGGCGGCAATTTTCAGCCTAGAGATTGCAGATGTGAAAAGCTCCTGATTTACTTTTAATGTATTTTTATTAAGTAAAATGGAGGTGAAGATACAGAACTCAGTTTTTCTCCTCCTCTGGGCAGGGCTGAGAGCAGCCCCAAGATACCTCACTGCCCAGTGCTGACCACGTACCCTTATCCCTCTGCTTGGCTCCCTCCTCTTGCTGTGGGGCCACTGGGCTGGATGGGGTAGGAGCGGGAGGTGGCCAGAAGGTTTCAATGGGGTCCCACCTGTGCTGGGAAGGCAGAGCTTTGCTGCAGACGAATGATGAGGGATGAGCCAAAGTATGGATGCCTCTTGGCCACGGTTGCGTGAGTGAAGATTGTGCTCTGCAGAGTAAGAGGGTGAGGGACGTGATTGTCCCTCTCTACTCTGCCCTTTTGAGGCCCCATCTGGAGTACTGTGTCCACGTCTTGGGCCCCCTGTGCAGGAGAGATGTGGAGCTTTTGGAGAAGGTCCAGAGAAGGGCCACAAAGATGATCCAAGGGCTGGAGTACCTCTCCTGTGAAGACAGGCTGAAGGAGCTGGGCTTGTTCAGTCTGGGGAAGAGAAAGCTGTGGGGAGACCTCATTATGGCCTTCCAGTATTTAAAGGGAGATTATAAACAGGAGGGAAATCAACTTTTTACACAGGTAGACAGTGATGGGACAAGGGAGAACGGTTTTAAACTAAAGGAGAGGAGATTAAGATTAGATGTCAGGGGGAAGGTTTTCACTGAGAGAGTGGTGAGGTGTTGGAACAAGTTGTGCAGAGAGGCTGTGGATGCCCCATCCCTAGAGGTGTTCAAGACCAGGTTGGATGGGGCCCTGGGCAGCCTGGTCTAGTACCGGATCTGGAAGCTGGTGGCTCTGCCTGTGGCAGGGGGTTGGAACTTCGTGATCCTTGAAGTCCCTTCCAACCCAAGCCATTCTATAACTATGATTCTGGGACTGCAGCGACACCTGGGGCTGCAAAGGCATTGGCTCAAACCATGAAGACTGCTGACAATTTGCTTTGCTTTTCCAGTGTTTGATGTTAGATAACAGGTGTTCCAAGCAGATAATTAATACAAATTCACTGCCCACGAATGGGATTTTCCTTTGTTCATCGGAGCAATGTGAACTGGAGTTCGAAGCTCTCACCGCTGTGTGTTGTGTTACGGCTGTGCCATTTCAGAGAAGACAGGGCCCTGAAAAATTCATGTGCAGTTCTTGGAGGAAAAAAAACCCCACAAACTTAATATGGGTTTTCCTGACACGCAAGCCCTCTATTAGGCCCTGTAAACTTTTCCTGACATTACCAGTTCATGAAAACTTTGATTTTGGCTGTTGACTAAATCTTTAATCTTCCTCTACCTGCTAGCTCTGTCTCCTTTTCTTACTTAAAAAAACATTTTGGATTTGTCTTCGATGGCATCTTTCAAATGTCAGCAGTTACCAGACTAACATGGAATGCAAAGGCCTTGGCAAACAGTCTTTTAAAGAGCTGGGGCATATAAATTTAAAGGCATGATATAATCTAGGAGGAATCCATCAGCCAGGGGAGCCTCTTGCATGAAGTGTATTGAGAACTGAACACAATATGAGCAGAAGGAAAATTGCTTTTTCCCTTTTGAATTTTTATTCACTTACCAGCAATATTTACTAGTAGCAGGCAGAATCTATTTTTCATTTTCCGGGGAGATGGGAGAATTCTGGTGCCACTCATCTTGTCACCAAATTAAATCTGTCGACTTGCTGCCAGGTTGCCGCGATATTAATGATACACTTGTAATCCCTTTCATTTGGGAGGGCTGCGGATGGAGAAGTGAGACACTTGACCATTGTTCACACATGGTAATAGAAGGAAAAAATAGCACTTCTGAACTGCTGGGAAACCGTGGCTCCCTCTGTCATTTATTCCCTTTGTGTTAACGGAACCTGGCTGCAATCAGCCCTCACGGCTCAGTGTGTGGACTCCTGGCAATCACCAGCTTTTGTTTAGCAATTAGTTGGAGGACGGTGAGCTGGGTGCAAACAGCAGGGACTCGTGTATCTTGAAAAAGATCTCTAAGATCACCAAGTCCAACTCCAAGTCCCACCATACCCACTGAGCATGTCCCTTGGCATCACATCTCCACACTTCTTGAACACCTCCAGGGATGGTGACTACAGCACCTCCCCGGGCAGCCTGTTTTGAATGCCAGGATTTGGACTTGCAGGCTGCGAAGGCTCTGGGCTGCGGCACTGCAGGGGCTGGTGCTCAGGGCAAGGT
Organism: Numida meleagris; assembly: GCF_002078875.1. NCBI lineage: Eukaryota > Metazoa > Chordata > Aves > Galliformes > Numididae > Numida > Numida meleagris. Next base: position 10,533,147 of record NC_034422.1, read on the forward strand.
GGAGGGCTTTGCCCTTGAGATTCACACTGCGGCTGCACCACATCTGTGCCCTTCCCGCTCACCAGTCTCCTAATTAGCATTCCTTCTGCACACTTAATTAGCACATTCCTGCCTTTAAGTTATGGGCTGCTTTCCTCTATTTACACCCTCCTAAAACATCAAGGGAGAGGTCTATAAATTACATCTCATGAAAAACATTAATTGTTTGAACTCCTTCTAGGATTCAAAATGCTCTGCTTGCTACCCACTTTGCAGGAGCAGGAACGCAGCAGTCCCATGGCCTGAGAGGAGGCGTTAGAGCTATTTGAAGCCCTCCAGCCCCAGGCTTTAAGCTATGGTTCTTGGAGAAGGTCTGAAAACTGAAGAAGTATCTGGACACTGCTTTCAGACATATGGTTGGATTTTTGGGTGGTCCTGTGCAGAGCCAGGAGCTGGATTTAATGGTCCTCATGGGTCCCTTCCGACTCAGGACATTCCGTGGCCCCCACTTTTCCTGCATTTCTGGAAGAGACAACACACAGCAGAAATCCAGGGTGGTGCTGGTGGAGAAGTGAAGCTGAAAGCTCAGGCATGGAGTCCGCTATGTTGGTTGCCCTGGTGCGGCTTCTTCTGCTGCTTTGGGACATAACTTGGCCTGGTGGGACTGATCTGATTGGCTGATGGAACTTGATGTAATGTGCTGATCCCGGCCTCTGCAATTCTTATCCTATGGTTCTCATCTTCCCAAACATGAGATCTGAAGTCCAGGGTCTAAGAAGAAGTCTTCTAGCATAGACCTCACAGGTCTGAAGGTTGCTCTGCACCTTCCCCAGCAGCAGTCATCATCACTGACCAGCAGTTTCTGTACCAGCTCACCAAGGCTCAGACCACCCCTGTGTCTGAACCACACCATGTGGAGCAGATCCGTGCCACCTTACCTCTCTTCACAGAAGAGATGCTGAGACCACTTTTCTGGTGCTCCCAATGCTGCTTTTCTCTAGGACAGGGAATCTTGCGCAGCCTCCTGGGGACAGGCACCGTGCTCATTTGTTCAACACTGCGTGGCACAGCTTTTCCTCCAAGCACCAGTCCCTAGTTTTTTACTACCTTGCAGTAAAGGAGTCTGAAGAGTTACTGTGCCCCACACTTCCTCTAGGGTTGGTTGGACACGAGCTGGAGGCTGTGAGGCATTTGGCAGACATTATCTCCATTTACATGTAACAAGCTTTAGCTATTGAACTCTCATTAACAATTAAAGTGCAGCCAAGACCTTAGCTAATGAGAAAAAAATGTCACCCTGAAATGTGAGTTGGCCTGGTGCCTCCTGCTAAGTGTTGAGCAGCTGAGCTCAAGAGTGCTCTTCATGCCAGCACTGCTGCTTGGTCCTGTGTGCTGACAGAGATCATAGAATCACAGAATATCCCAAGTTGGAAGGGACCTACAAGGATCACTGAGTCCAACTCCTGGCACCACGTGGGTCCATGGACCATGCACGGGTCCATATCCACCATGCAAGTATATTGAGCCTGGAGGAGACAGGCAAGGAGCTCTGCCATTCTTAGATATCTCTGGGGTATAATTTCATGCCTGTTATCACATATAGAAACCTCACGATCTTCAGGTGCAATTGGATGCTGTCACAGCCCTTCTATAAGAGACACTGTGACAGTCCAGGCACGTTTCAGTGGATCAGCACTGGACAGCTCATCCATGATTCCGCAGGGGACGCATGTAATGGTGTGAACCTTGAGCTAATGTATCAGTCCAGGCCATGTGAGGACATTTTGAGGGAATTAAGAGCCCTCAGTCTCTCCGTGCTGAGTGACATTCTGCAAATGTTGTGCAGTGTGCATTTTCCCAGCATCCCAGGCAGCTTGCTGCACTCAGCACTGTGTGTTTATCAAGTGAGGGATGCACTTGTCATCTTCGGACGCTTACTGTGTCATCCTGGGAAAAATGCAACAATGCAGACAGTAATTCCTCATGCATGTTTTGCATCTATCTGGAATTTACACATTTCTGCTTTTGACACTCTCATGAATGTGTGTTTTTAGTAATACAAAAATCTTACTTGTGTACAAGGATGCTCCATGGACACCAGCAAACCTTCCCAGTGAGAAGAGCTTGACAGGAAGTTTGCTGCTGAGTTCAGACTCCCTGATCTCCATCACTGGCATTTCTGCAATATGCACTCACTCTGCATGTGTTTTCCATAAAGTGAGTGGTTATTTTCTGCATTTCTTTGAAGACATATTTGAGTATGAAGGCCCAAACCATGTCCGCGGGGGTTCTTTTGGTCTGTTAGAGACCATGGAAGGAAACCAGAATCCTATCAGCCATCTTTAAGAGGGGAACCTTGTGTTTCCGTGAGATTTCAGCTTTCTGAATGGCCAAGAGTGAGGCAGCATCTCCTTGAGTGCATGAGGCGGTGTCTCACGATCCTCAGCCTGCACAGTACAACTCTATCCCCAAGCAGCTTCTGAGGACATGTTGGGTTCATCACCACTTAGATACTGGCTGTCCTTTGGTGTCTGTCAGCTTAATTTCATTTGGTGTGAGCTGGGAAGAGATGGCTCAGGCAGAAGGACTTTGCACACAGGACTTGTAATCAGAAAGTTCCTGCACAGTAGATAAAACAAAACTGTGGAGAAGGGAAAGCAGGTGTAGAAATGGGAATGGAAAATGTAACTTCCATACGGGCAGTTTTGGTGTCTAGGGGGTTACAACCAGAGAAAGGAAATGTAGGAAATAATCTTGTAGTTTAGGAAGAACAGTGTTTAGAAGTTAGAAAATCAATACATAGAAAAAGGAAAAGTGTTTGGGGACTGATATCAAATCAGAAGTCAAGAAGCCTAGAAAGTATGTGTAGAAAGTGACGGATACGAGTAAAACCCATGTTTGGCAGGGCTAAATGAATCAGAAGAATACAAAAGATATTAAACAACAGCAAAAAAAGAAACAAAAAGACTCAAATCCCAGCAACGTGTCAGAGCCAGTACAAGACAGAGAAAGTCCACAGGGAGACATGAAGTTTGGTGGTCAAACAGAGGCACTAGGTGGAATTTTCAGGCCGGTAAAACCCATCAGTCTCATGATGTTGCTAACGCAAAAGTGGAACAAGCTGACACTTTGACTATGGAGAGGGCTGGGAACGGTGCGCTCTACAGAGCTTCATCAGTGATTAGCACAGTTAAACATTTTCATCAGTTATCTGTGAGTAAATGGAAAAAAATGACTGCTCATTGCAGCTGTAGCTTACAGTGCCAGCTTTACATTCAGGAATAAAGAACAGAAATCATTCTTACACTGTGGAGCAATATCTTCTGGAAGAAAAGAAGAAGAAAAGAAAAGATGAAGATTTCCTCATGGCAAAGCAGTTCCTGGGGCATGCAATGGCAGAGCAGGCAGGGTCAGGGTTATGTGTACGTACTTGTGGGCATCTGTCTGTGCGGGACATGAAAACTGGCTGCAAAACTGAAGGGAGGAGGCTCCTTGATTTGTGGCAGAGAAAAGTTCTGGAGCCATATGCTTGCTGCCAAAGACAAGAGTGAACCTGTCTCCTCAGCAGGAGTAGGAGTTGATCCCATCCAAAGCAAAAAGTGTGAATTTGGAGCTAACTTCTGACAAGCCCAGTGCTGGGCATTTATCCAAACACCATCAGATTTCCCCTCATTCTACACAACACCAAGCTGAGTCAGGAGCGGGGGCATGGTTTGAGTCTGGGTACAGCTGGATCTGCGGAGGTAGCACAGGAGAGCTGTGTGTAGAACCACGAGCTGCCAACAAGATGTGCAGCTGGACCCCTGCATCCCAAAAGATGAGCTCTGATTCCTAGAGCAGTGACTTGGCCTTACCAATGGTCCTACCAACAGCCTTCCCCATGGTCTTACCAAAGAAACCTCGCTGTTGGGCTGTTGTATCTTGCCTTTTGCTGTGCCACTCCTGTACCCCAGGCAGACAGAAATATTTGAGCACCCATTTCTTTTTCTCCTCTGCAAAGCCTCATCCAGCAGAACACTCCACCATCCCTGAAAGGAATGGTTGCTTAAACTGGCTGAGACAGAAGGCACTTGGATCATGGGGTGTACAGCTTCAGGTGTACTCCTGTGCAACACGGGTTGTGTTTGATCTTCACATGGTGGATTTCATCTCTATTTCTAATTTCTCCAGCTTGCTTCTTGTTTCTTCACAGATCTTGTCTCTCTTCTGTAATGGAATAGTGACAGATCACTGGAATGTGCATGTGTCATGTAGCTACTAAGAGAAACGCATGCACAAGTGATCTCAGACAGGCTTTTCCTACTGAGATCCTTGTAGTAGAAATTGCGCCATTGATTTTCCAGCATCCTATGAGCAATATTTATTTTCACATTTGCCAAATGCACATACTCTTTGTACAACGGCAATGCACATTATTTTACCATTCATCAGGTGGCTAAGCATTTCCAGGCAAGACACAGAGACATTCTGCACCTGCTCATCTGGAAAGGAAAATGAAGAACACTACATCCCAATGAAAAAGTGGAGGTAATTTAGACAGACAACATTTAATAATAGGTTCAGAGTATGCCCAATAACCACAAACAGCAGTTTTGCTCTTGCAAAAAGCCCCATCCTGATTATTTTAATGACCATGGGACTCTATCTTAATAAGTAGGCGTTTGAAAGCAAATAGAAAAGATCATCCTGAAGGCAAATAAATACACCCAGTAGGTGCTGAGTTCTGAGACATCTGCATCCTGTCCTACTGTCCTTCCCCCATCCCAGGGCTCCCCTTTCCCTCTGCTTGAGGCCACTGCTGGGGAGGTGACACCTCAGGTCCTGTTCATGGTAACAGCACTCTGTGGTCCTCGGGATGTCTCTTTCCATAGCAAAAGCAGGCACTGCACCAGGATTTGCATCAACAGAGATCTGGGCAAAGAAAAGGGGTTTCTGGTGGCACTGAGTGACAGTTAGTAGGCATGGGCTGATGGTTGGACTAGATTATTTTAGTGGTCTTTTCCAAGGTTAATGGTTCTATTCTATGGTTTATTCCTTGATTTTTGGAAGGCAAAAGCTGCCCTTGCTGACCCTAGACAGGCAGGAGCTTGCAAGGACCTCTTCCGGCTGAGAGTCTGGGCCTGGCAAGGAGCACTGAGAGCAGGGCTGCTGTAGTCCTGCCTGGTCTATGGGATGCCCCATCTTTCTCCTTCCCAGAGCAGTGCTTTGCCCTGTGCTCACTCACAGCCAGCAAGGTGGTTCCAGGGGCTGGAAGCAATCTTGCCAAGAACAGCATTTTTCTGTCCCCTGGATAGCATTTCTTTATTTGGCAACCTTGCAAAACCCAGTTAATACAACCACAAATAAAAATGCCTGTAACAGGCCATATATTAAGAGAGAACTGGCTAAATCCTTGGTGAGTGTAAGTCAGTGTGGCATCACTGGCTTCCAGGGGGCTACCCTGATTTACACCCGCTGAGTTCAGGCCAAACATTTACATTTACAGTGTACAGACATGATAAAATGAAATAAAAACAAAATACTAAACACGATTCCATCTTAAAGCTTTATGTGAGCCATAAATGGGTTTGAAATCAATCATGTACCCCTCCTGGGCCGTGTAACTCAGACCAGAGGAGCGCGGTGCAGAGCCAATTGCTCACCCCACCTGCTGAATCGTGCAGAGATTTGTTGCTCTGTGGAGGTGAGCTCCATACAAAGCTCCATTTTTTGAGGCTGAGAGTTATGCTGAGAAGTCAAACTCTTGGAAGGCTGGGGATGCTGGAATTAGGACTGTGTGGGGAGTGAGAGCTTGTCCTGGTGCTTACGAGTTAAGAAGTACCTTCTGTTCTCAGCCACATCTGATTTTCCCCACCTCACTCATTTTTTGTGTGGTTTCATCTTTTTTTTTTTTCCAGATCATACACTTTATGATTGATGGGAAATTTCTTTAGAGATGAGACGCTAAATGGCGTTTCCCTCACTGATGATCTACCTCCATTACCTGCTCCATTCCAGGTTTATACCTGGGGCAACTGACACCACCACTGTTCAAAAAGTTGGAAAGACAGCAATTAAATTATCCCTAATCTTGTTTCTAGGCTCTTCAGAATGTTTGTGTTGCTTTAAAAATCATATTTGCTCCTGGACAGAGAGTGAGGGTTGCAACATGAGGCTGATGGGACAGGTGCAGTTAAAATCAACTAAAAGCAGTTGTAATGGTGGCTGTGACTTTTGCCTTCAATGAAGATGTTGGGCGTTTTGGGCCTTGCAGAACAGAGAATCCGCTTTCTGCGTTGCTATAAAGCCTTTTCCTCAAGTTCTTCTGTGGTTGTGGTGTAAATGGTGTAGGTCATCCTTGGAGCCTTTGCTCCTTTTCTGCAGCTGTAGCGTGCTGAATGGCAGCTCATTGGCTTGGGGCTGCTGCATTCTGCAAGAGTTTGTGTTGCCTTCTCCTTATAGATGTTTGAGTGACCTTGAAACTCAAAACCCATCGTGGTAACTGCATCACGGCTTATGATGATCCAAGGTCACTCTCCGGACAGGGCACACTGGACATTCTGCAACCCACAGCCGCAGCCTGGCAACGTTGTTTGTCCAAAGCTGCCGGTATCTCTGCTAAAAAAAAAAAAAAAAAAAAGGAGAAATGTTGCAGACTTACATGACAAGCCAAATCCTGGGATTTATCGCTGCCTCCTGAGGGATTAGAGCAGCAGGAAGGAGCTGAGCCTGTGTTTTCTTTCTGATGGGTGATTGCTGTGGATGTTGCCTCTTCTTAGCCTTCCTGACAAGAGCTTCGGCTTTGCTTCGTGCATCTAAGCTGCGTGATGAATGGTTGGGGTGATCCCATAGACCTTGCAGCTGCTTATGTTGCTGTGTGTTTTTTTGCTTTCTGAAGTTCCTTTGGCAGCACGTGGCCCTGCGGCTGTACCAGGTCCATCTGGCCCCATCTGTGGGCTATGTGGGCACTTCTCAAGCAGGTGGGCTCTGTTCCTGCCCCTTTGGCTACCTCACTTCATCCAGAGGAAACACTGATGCTGGCAGAGACATTGAGGTCCTTTTCCAGAAGTTCTCCCATTGGTCTTTCCTCTCCTTATGTCACTGCTGTCCTCTTGAGTCAGTGCTGCCCTGGACAGGGAACTTGCCCACTGGGGATGTGCTGTCCCCAGCACACGTCTGTGGCCTACATACATTGTACTTTATTTTAGAGTCTTTATTCTGTCAGCCTGCCATTCACAAGCAATGCATTTCATAAGCAGATTTCTCCAGGAACTCCCCTTGTCTATTCTTGCCCTAACCCTTCCAGCTGACGGCATCTCCCCTGCTCTGCTGGGGACTGCTGTCCTTCCCACACCCCAGCGTAGCCCTCAACTCTTCCTGTGCCTCAGCTTCTGCCCCAACACTGTTATGGAGTCAGGAGGCAGAGGGACTGCAGCAAATGTCTTACAGCTACAGGGCACTCTAGGAGCAGTGCTCATGCCATGGGAGGAGGCACTGGAGAACCTGAGACAAAGGGACGCAGTGGCCATGCACACTTGGCCATGGACACTTGGCCATGCTCAGGGGAAGCAGCCCCTAACCTGAAATGCAGTTGTTGGCAGCTGTTCCCAAGTAAGCTGAAAGTGTCTAAAGACTGAAATACCCCAGGGAGGACACTTTTTTCTCTCTCTCTTCCCAACGCAACACCCTGAACTCATCTTTGGAGAGAGGAACTAGAGAGGTTGGACCACAATGGTTCTGAATATCTTCCTGGATCAGTACGAGCACTGTGGTTCCTGGAACAGCCCCAGCATGGTGTGTTCCCAGGGCTGTGAGCTCCACCAGCTGCAGTGCCAGGCAGGGATGCTCACTTCACCTGTGCAGGCTTTTGGTGCTGTACACTTGGGTTACCTGAATGCACTTCCTGGTGTTTTCTTGATAAGACTCTTCTTTTCAATGCTTTTTTTTTGGGAACTTAGGGTAGTAATGTAGGAAAGGCCAAACATCTCTAGGAGCTCACTGATGAGGTTTTGGCTCAATCTGGGCTGGCAGGATTGAAAGAAGTGAGTGAGGACTGGTGAGCAGTCTTCAGAGGTGTGGTATGAAAAGACTTCAAATGACTGATCTTAAGAGGACCAGGGATTTGTGGCAGTGCACTGACACTGAGCATCAAGCATGCGGTAATGAGCCTTAGTTGTTAGAAAGAAAATATGGGACCTTTACATTTCAAGGTGAAGCAGAAGGGTTGCTCCCCACCCCCCCTAAAGTATTCAGTAAACAAACACAGCCTGGAGAGGAAAGGAGCCAAGCTCAGACGTTGCAACGTGATCCAGAGGGAACCAGATTGATTTTGTAAAACTTCTGTCAATGCGTTTTAGCAAATCAGTGCATCCCATTTGGCCTGGCTTCCTTTAGGGAGGTCACTGGTTAATCCAATGCAGGCAATGAACCACTTCCTTTCTGTTTATTCTTTGATTTTGCTTTTCTAGCAGGTATGGGTTTGCAACCAGCATGATAAAACTGTGTTTACTGCCAGCTCCTGAAAGCATTCCGCTCCAACAGATGTCTGTATTTCGTTTCAAACACATCAGGATGTCTCTAATTCTCTGGCAATGGGAAGTCGGGCGTTGTGAATTCTGGAATATTTTTTTATAAGTTCTCTAGTAAGGATGTAGTTAAGCTGAATTTTAAAAGAGAAGATAAAATGTCTAGTCTGATTATGATAATCTCTCTTAGCAGTGAACAATGAAAACACCTGTATGATGTGTACAAATGAAGTTACCGCAATTAAAAGTTATGCAAGCGGGAAAATTGTCAGAAGTCTCCACAAGTGAAGGGAAAATATCGCTAATAGACTCTGGGAATAAGGGCTGTGGAAGGCAGAGACATGGGAAATATTTATTGCAATATGTTATTCCAGTACATATAAAAGAAGCAGGAAGGCAACACACCAAAAGGAGACTTTGCCTTTTTTTTTGTACTTGGGAGGATACTTTAGAGAATTTTCTTTTGGCAGCATGGACAACAAGGAAGTATTTAATGTTCCTGTGATCCACATTTGCCGCTTCGGGTTTTGAGATAAGAACACTCTGAATGTTTTTGAAGGATAAATCAACTAGAAAATGATTAATGTTATTTGCTTTCAAAATGAATGCCCTATCCGATTATTAGTCAGTTCATAACTCTTTTGGAGCTACTATTTCAGGCTGTCTTCAGCTGCATCTCATGGAATCATAGAATCATGGAATCATTACGGCTGGAAAAGACCTCTAAGATCCCCAAGACCAACCACAACCCACTCCACCATGCCCATAACCATGTTCCTCGGTGCCACACCTCCACGGCTCTGGAACACCTCCAGGGATGGTGACCCCACCACTCCCTGGGCAGCCTGTGCCAGTATCTCACCTCCAACAAACATCAGTATTATCAACTGATGTAGAGTATGAGGATGAAATGAGCCTATCTGTCCAGCTATCCCCAAAGCAGATCAGCTCCATGCATGCTCACCTAACAGGTTATTAACAAATCCCTGATGACAATCTTCTATTCCAGTGCTCTACTCTTCAGACTGTAAGAAAGTTTCTCAAACATCAGGAGGAGTTTCACCTTTGCTGGGCTTCAGGCTCAGTCATTTCTTGCACTCTCCATCTCCAAAATCCTGTTGCATCAGGAGCAAATCCAAACATTGAGCACAGCCAAGAGCTTCACATGAGCTGAAGCTGTATGACCAGCTTCAAATCAAAAGGAGAACGTTTAGGCAGTGTTTCATTGCTCATTTTACTTCAAGAAACAGCTACCAGAGAAAAAAAAAGGAAGTTGGGCGGTAGCTTTTCTTGACAATTGCTTGCTCTGAAGCTCCTGAAGACTTTCCCATTTTTCAGGCAATTCAAGCGGAAGAGGCTAAGTGCATCCAGCTGTAGAACAGAAAATTGGGGAGTGCTGCAGTCCATGTAGGAAATAAAACCCATGAGCAATACGCTTTTCAATGAATGGTACACAAGACAAAATCATAGGATTACTTGTGATTGATCTAGACAGTGGAGCCAATCTTGCAATTTTGGGGGCTTGCTGGGCCTCTGATAAAAGGCAAGGCTGCGAGTGAGATCTGAGAAGGAAGAAACAGGGAGAAAAGGGAGTGAGAAATGATGTGTGAGAAGCCCCAGCTGCACCTCTCAGCAAAACAGACAAAATTCACCAAGTAAAAAAATCTCAGTCATTGGAGAATTTGGCCACTGGGAGGAGAAAAAAGAGAAGTCTGGGTACTGCCAAGTTGGACTCATGCCATGGAAGGAAATCTTGCTGACTTTGTGAGTACTTTGGGTCATTTTTGTGGCCTTCCTTTGGATGTGCTCCAACAGGTCCATGTCCCACAGAGAGAGAGGTGAGGTGCTGGTACAGGCTGCTCAGAGAGGTTGTGGGTGCCCCATCCCTAGAGGTGTTCAGGACCAGGTTGGATGGGGCCCTGGACAGCCCGGTCCAGTACCAGATCAGGAGGATGGTGGCTCTGCCTGTGGGGTTGGAACTTGGTGATCCTTGGGGTCCCTTCCAACCCAAGCCATTCTATGATTCTATGATTCTCTCCTGCACCGAGGACTCCACATCTGGACGCAGCACTCCAAGTGGGCATTGGGAGATCATAGCAGAGGTGATGTGGGGCTGAGGGTGAGCTGGGGCAACCCTCACGGTGTTCTGCACGGGGTGGCACGCATGCAGCTCTGTTGGACATCCTTGCAGATTGTGGTTGTGACTGCGGCATCAAAGCAATTGGTGCTCTGAACTTTTTAGTGAAGGCTAGGCTGTGTCTTTGGTGACAGGTTTTTGCTTACAAACTCCCAGGTAATGGATGATGAAGATAAATAGTCATGTTATGTAACTTAAAGTGAATTTTGTCTCCGTGGTACAGCTGAAATAAATGCGCTCATTCCCACAAAATGGCTGATCTGTCACATTACCTTGTGTCCTCATCATCTCCAATTGAGCCAAATACTGGGAATTGGAGGTCTGATTGCTTTAAAAAGCAAATTTATCACATCCTTGATTTCCATCTCGTATGAAGAGCCAGCACTTTGCGTTTGTTTGCCCAGAACCCAGCCTTTCCTCCATGCACTGTGATGGCTGTGGCCACTCACCATGTCAGCCTGAAAGCAGTGCAGGTTCTGGTACTGCTCGTGGATTGTACCTTTAAACAAAGGTGCAGCTCCGATCCTTTTCCATGCAGCTTGCCACGAGCAAGCTACCCGCATGCAATTACGGTGATTGATGTTAATCCTACCTTTAATTCTTTATCAACTGAACCCTGTGTTGGTGTTCCCATTAGATTCAGTAACAAATTTCAGGTTAGAGACCTTCGTGGGGCACAGAGAAGCAAAACCTCAGCATTCTCACCATCTCCTGTAGCTCCCCGTTGTCCCCGATGTCGTCAAAATTAATGAAAGCTGGATGTCTCCTCGTTGGCTGGCGGGACGCTGGGGGAACCCCGTCTGCTGTGATTAGTGTGGAAGGGCTTCTCAGCGAGAGGCTGGGTTTAACCCTCCATGGAAGGGAACACTCCACAGCTCCCCCGCTACGCCAGCACATCCTCGGGCTCATTCTCACACAGCGCATCAATATTTCCACTCCTGTCTTCCCTGCCTCGTTATGAGTAATTTCATCGTCTCTGCTAATAGCAGATCTGCTGACTGGTGCTCTTTGATGAACCCCCTGTTTCCCTTCCTGGTGGGAAAGGCCTTGCTTGGCCCCCTGCTCCTTGCTCCCTGCCCTCTGTGCCCTGCAGCCAGCTTGGAGGCAGCCACCTTGCCCTGCACTGGGGGATGGGGAGCAGAAAATGCTCTTCATTCCCTGTGTGTCTTCACGTAACAGGAGCGCTATTTCATTGCGACTTACTCCTTTCATTGAAATCTTTGAATAATTTCCCTCCGTAATCAAACTTTCCTATCCCTAAATCAGTTTTATAACCACCTTGTTATACCTTGAAGCTCAAAAAGAAAAATTTTGTTACAAATAACTGGGCTGTGCTGTGAATACCGAGTAGGGCAGTGGGTTTCAGAGCACGTGTTAACGGGGATGTCCACTCCAACCTCCCCTTCCTTCCATTGTCAGAAAGGAAGAGTCAGTGTGGTTGGATGAAGAGCACGCAGTTATCTTCCTGACTTTCCAAGGAGGGGTGTGTGTGCCTTCAGGAAAGTCTCAGCCACCCCCTCATTTTTAGGTGTGTGTCAGGAAGAAGGAATTTGTTGCTGGCTTGCTGCTTATGTGATGGTTTTATTTAACAGATTCATAAGGCTGGAGAGATGCATTAGATCACCGCACCTGGTTTCCTGCACATTGCAAGCCATTATGTTTCACCAGGCTCATCATGCAGTGCATCTAGTGACTTGGGTTTGGCTGAAACATATCTTTCAGAAAGATCTCTTCGGGCTACTTTTATTGGTGGTTAAATGCAATCCTTCCAAGAAAGTGTCTAATTTATAATTCGAATGTTGCTGGCTTTGGCTTCCAGCTCTTGTTCTGCCTTTCACAGCGAAGTCACAGAGTCTTTATTGTGTGATATTTTCTCCCTCTGAAGGTATTTAGATGCAATGATGAAGTCACCTCTCAGTCTTCTTTTTTTAAGAAAGCTAACCAGCTTGAACCCTGTAAATCTCTGCATGGAAGGTGTTCTTCCTGGCCCTTAAATCAACGTTGTGGTGCTTTCCTGTACCACACCGGTGTTCCAGCTTTTTTTTTTTTATTATTATTATTTAAGGAAAGACCTATACAAATACCATAATTTAGCAGAACATGGTGTTAAACTGAAGAGAGAATAATAGACCGATCCCAGGCTCTAGTGAATGGCCCATATGCCTGCCACCCAAACAAATAATTACAGAGCTGTAAATGAGGTGCAGGCAGCTCGTTTATCTCTGAGCTGCCTCAGCAGCTCCTGCTTGCCAAGAGGCTCAGTAAGATGGTAGCTCTTGCATACCCATACTCTGTGCACCCAGCTCTGCTCAAAGTTCCAGACGATCCAGCGACATGTTACCCAGACATGGACGGCCCAGCTCTTGTGCCCTTCATAAGGAATGTCCCACCCAGGGGAAAAACACTGAGCACTTCAATCATGTATTGCTGTTCATAAGGCTCCACATTTCTCTGACCATGCATGCTCAGCACCGATCGCCCAAGAGACACAGTCTTCTTCTCAGTGTGGTCCTGATTCATTTTGGGTCTGGAAAAAGAACAGTGCAATGCCAGGGGGCAAACCATAGACCGCAGGAAGCAGCATGGGATGTAATGCCGTCCCCTGGCTGTCCCTGCCACAGTGTTGAGGTAGAGCCTGTTATGGGCTAAGGCCAAGATGAGCCATAAGGGACTTCTCTAGAGTGGAATGGAAGCTTGGGGAACTTATCTGGAGTTATTAGTGTTGGGTTCTATTTCTGGGACAGTTCTCCTTAGAAATTCACTCCTCTGTAAAGGTCTCCAAACACCTGCTTACCCTGCTTGTAGCTCTTACCTTGGGTCAGCCTTGTCAGTGTCGATCATAGTAAGTGACCTCGGGACAGAAACCCAACTGCCCCTACTCAGTCCTTCCAACAAAACTCTGCCAAACACTCCCATCTCTGTCCATATCATAGAAATCCAGTGTCATCTTGTCCTAGTCATTGCAGGAAATTGGAAGAGCAAAATACCACCACTCCATCCAGTTGACAGTGCTCCACAGACTCTCAAGCATCCTCCTTCAGAAGACCAGAACTCCCACTGTCTGCCCAAAATCAGGTCTGACCTGCAATATAAGCACCCCTTAGAGAAGATAGCTAACCCTTAGGCATGCAGGAGAGGAATGAGTTCTCCAGCAGTGAGATACTTTCCACAGAGATGGGGGTATCTCCCTACATGGTGCGCTCCCAGTGACCCTCAGGTTCTGGGGTAGAAGTGAATCCAGCTCTCTGGTGTGCTCAGGTCAGACCTTACGAGCAGGACCGATCCTTCTGACTCGGGCACCTGTCACTGTAAATACGTTGCTGGAGGGAATCCTGCATGACATGCTGTCCTCATACAGATGCTGCCATTCAGACAACTTCTGCAGGTCACTGGCCTCTTTAGATGCTTTGTACAGGCAAAACAGATAGGGAGAGGTTAATCAGAACAGGTTTACTGGATGTTGGAAATTATCATGAAGTGTCACTGATCTGCTCTTAAGCTGCAAAACTGTGTAGGGCTGCTGGTGTGTGGTAAGGATGGAAACCACACTCTATGGGAACTCTTCCTTCATCCCATCTGCTGAATCTCTTAAGGCCATTGCCCTTAGATCAGAGCTCATGGGGATCACATTCTTAACTTATTTCCTCTGAGAAGACTGACATTTAGCCAAGGAAAACCCAAATGGCCAAAGCCTCAGTGTTCCTGTGAATCTTTGCTAATACCAAGACGGTAAGCTAGACACTGTTAACCATCAAGGCTGAAGGCAGCTATAACAATCACAGTCATTAAGCATGACTATTTGGCTATTAAAGAAAGAAGAGAAGATGAGAGACGGAATACGAATGGCAAACAGCGGCCGGACCTGCAGAGAGCTCTGCAGAGAGCTGATAATTGAGATGTGTGGGCAGGGAGCACATGTCCCCAGAGGGCTCCTCTCCTCTTGTGAGCCGAAGACAAAGCACATCCTTCCCCAGAGCTGCTGGTGAGTCCTACCTGACACTTTTTAGACAATTAAAGGAGCTTAGAGATGGGCACAATAGCTGAATTTGAGGGCTGGAGAATCCTCTTTGCATATCTAGAGTAATTTAAATGATATCTGCATATGCAAGTTTGAAGAATCTCAGCTAAAGCCAATGAAACCAAAGAAAGTATTTAAAGTAGTTATTTGAAAGAAGTCACTCAAAGGAGTAGTCTTGAAAATCACAAAATACCTGGATACTAAGAGTCCTAAATCCAAATTAAATCCCACTGTTTCCCTCTGTTTACCAAGATTAGGTCATGTCTTTTCTCAAGGAACACATAGTATAAGCAAGTTGGTATTTAACAGGAGAAGCTGTTAATACCTTCAATTACAACAGCATTTCATTATCCCATTAAATTCATTACGAGAATACATTAACACCGACTCCTTGCCAGAACATTGACAACTTCCTATTGCTCCCAGTGCTGAAGAAATAATGCAGTGTGTCGCATTAAAAATCTGGTGTGTCACGACTCCTCATTGTTCACTGCTCTTTGCTTTAGTTATTCAGCCACTGCTTACCTGGAAAAATTAACTGCCTCTGTTAGAAGGACAATGTGGTGTCTGACATCCTTTCACAGGCAGGATGCTTTGCCCTGCATTGCTGTCTGCTCATGAATAAGGAGCATTTTTGTGTATAGGCAATGCAAACCCTCATTGCTTCTGGTGCTATGGTGGGAGAGACTCAGAGCATTTTCAGAGTTAACTTTTCCTCTGATTTAGTCCACAGCCCCATTTGCGTGGGGACAAATAGCTGTTCTGTCCATGGTTTTTCAGTCTACCTAACCAATCTTTTTGGGAAAATCAGTTCCCAGAGTGTTTTGAAACAGGACAATCATCAGTCATTGCAGACATCTTTTCTACTTAAGCCTTTGGAGGGGACTTGTGTTCCTCTGCATTTAGATTCCAAGGCAGTAGCATGCTCCCCTTTGAGGGCAGTGGTCCGGTAGAAGAAGGTCCCCAAATGGGCCCTTTTGCTGCCTGAATGCAGAGGGCCATGTACCCCAAATCCACGTGCCAGGCAAGGCAGCTGCAGCACCACTTAGATCAGGGATGGGCCCACGTCTTCTCTGCTCTGTGCTCAAACAGCTCTTGCATCGAGATCCAGTTATAACACCAAACGGCCTTGTTACACTTGTACACATCCATCTCCTGCACTGAGAATAATAGCAGTGGAAGTTATTATATGAGGCGTATATATGGAAGCGGATCATTTGTAAATAAACGCCTCTGAAGGAGCTTATCAAGGAAAAAACACCCAGAGAGGTTTTGACCTTTAAGCAGAAACACGAATTTAGATGTAAGAAAGGTCTCTTACAATGCCTTCTCCAGTTCTAAATGTTCTTCTTAACATTTGAGGGATAAAGATGTTAGCATGCTTAAGAAATTGATTCATTTTAGTAAAAGGAGTTTCTAAATCACGCAGAATATTCTCAAAAGGAAGAGTTTTTCTTACCAGCCTGGGTAAAAGTTGCCCCATTTTTATGATGTACTTTACAACTTCTGGTAAGGATCCCTGGGGTCATCTGCTTTGATCCGAAGTAAAGCACTTCTCTCTTCCTGAAGACGACTCTTCTAAACTGTGAATGTTTGGGAAATCGTTTCTCTTGGAGTGTTATTTCTGTGTCTGAGTTGTCTTGCTTTTAAGAGGGCAATCGTGCAATTGTTTCCTTCTGACCCAAAGTTTCTTGTGGTATCATTAGTCCCATGCAGTGCATTTACAATGCGCAATTAAAGACCTCAGGAAAGAATTCTGCATAAGGCGTAGCTCCTGATGACAATGCTACATCGTTTGCTTTCAGACTATAGCACAAAAGGCAGTAGGGTATACAGCTTCAGCAAGGTGAAGGTACATAGAACTGCAGATGCTGGGTGAGAGCAATAGGGAAATGGCACATTGTAGACACAAGTGGTGTGCCTGCTCTGCTGTGACAGACTCTCTAGCACAGATCCCATCCCTTGATGAGATTCGTCCATGCCCAAGCAATGGGAACATTACGCCGGATCGCTCAGTGCTAAGTTTGTGTTGCTCTTCAAATGTCTCCCTTAGGGTTGGTTTTGGTTTTCCGAGAGCTTTGCTGGGAGCAGGACAAGCTCTGGCCCTGGGCTCATTGGAGAGAGATGGATGGGACATGTCTCAGTTCCTGAGGAACAAAAGGGTGTTTCTCCTCTGAGGCTTTCTCTAGGGTTTCCTGGGGTTTGTCCACACCACTTGCATGGCAAACTGGAGGATGATGGCTGAGGCACCCCACTTACTGACAATGGTGGCCGGAGAGGACCTCACTTCTGCTCTTGGTGGTTTTCCAAGGCTGTGCTTCTCGTGTCCCAGATCCCTCCAGTACAATCCCTTCCCACCTGCATGGGTACAGGCTGCTCACACCACCTGCCACTGCAGTGAGATGCAGGGCTGGGGCTCCCAGACCATTTCTATGCCACTTCCAGCTCTGAGAATCAACTTGCTCCTTCCCGTGGCTCTGATAGTCTGTTTCTATGGCCAGACAGCAACTCAGCAGCGCTCTTTA
The DNA here is from genome assembly GCF_002078875.1 of Numida meleagris. Taxonomy (NCBI): domain Eukaryota; kingdom Metazoa; phylum Chordata; class Aves; order Galliformes; family Numididae; genus Numida; species Numida meleagris. The sequence goes on from NC_034422.1 coordinate 10,550,310, forward strand.
TTTACAGCAGCATGAAGCCATCAGCTGAGCTGAAACCAGCTGTGGGATGTTTGCAGCCTTGGACATCCCTGAGCTGTGTCTTGCCTTGGCCATTTATTCCCTTCCTTGATGTATTTCTTGCATTACCTGTCTTACCCCTTCCCCTGCATCAGCTCCCTTCAGCCCAGGTGTGCCCAGAGTGGGCAGAGCAAGGCATGCTCTGCTAGCTGCTAGCAGGGACACGCTGCTCCCAGAGGCTGATGCTGTTGGCTTTGAATGGCATTAAGAAAAGCCATGATGGCAAGAAACACCATAATGAACCCAGCAGCGTGAAAGACATTTTCCAGAGACACAGTCACGTTTTCCTTATTCAGCTGGTGTTTCCCCACTACGTTTTCACCTTCTGGGTATTTGTTAGAGAGGTGCTGCTGGGGCATTTGTCATAACTTCACAGCTCATTGCTGCAGTGCCTGTCCCTGGTAATTGCTCCTTCAAGGCGTGACAACGCTTGAATCTATTTCTCTACTGAGTATCTCACTTCCCTGTGCTGTGCTATGGCTGGAGTGGATTTGGGATGGCTGCTCTGGGTCTGGGTTCTGGTGCAGAATGCAGGTTACAGGGCAAGCAGCCTGGGGTGAACTACTAGCTAAAAAGGGGGTTGGGATCCTAACGTGCTAGAAGAGATGAGGCCTGCCCAGGGCGGCAGAGCAGCTGCAACCATTTCCAGTGGAACCATGGAGTCCCAAGAAGTGGGTGAGTGAGTGCTGGGGGACACGTGTAGCTGGGAAGGGGCTGGGGCCTGTCCATGTGTGATGGTTGCTGCAGGGACAGTTGTCCCCACAGACCCCTGAGCAGCAGCACTCATTGACACCTCGTGCCCAGTCCCTTCTTCCATGTGGGGAAGGCTCTGAGTGTGCACCCTATGCACTGGTGGGGACATGGAAGTGACGGCACCTACATTCCATGGTGCGTAAAGTATCTGGAAATAGGCAAAAGGTGAGATTTATGCTGCACAATCTGCAGTAGAGATATAAGCCCTTGCTGTGATCTAATTGGGGTGCTGGGAGCACTTCAGCAGTTCTGAGATGGTTCTGCAGTTTTGTGTAAATGCCTCATCAAAGTGGTAATGCATTCTAATTATTAGCAGAGCACTGGCTGCCTCATGAACCTGTAATATTTTGTGGCATGTGACATTACAATGAAAATGTATGAATAACAATTTTTCATTTAAATTACTAACTGTAATGATCAATTTTTTTTGTAGTATTATGAGGTTTGGGGTAACTACTCCATAAATATGTAAATAACTTGAGATATCGATGCATTAGGTAATTGCAGGAGGACGCAACTTGTGATCCAGATTAGCTGGGAGCAAAAGTACCCCAGGACTCTGTTTCCATGGGCAGGCCATGGTGAGCACTGGTTCTTGCATTTGCCACCCAGTGCCAGAGGTGTGCCCTTCAGATGACACCTGGGATGTTTTCTACCTTGCTGCACTTTCTGTGTCTAGTGTCCCACCCGAGCTGGCATAGGAGTCATTCCAGTGGGCAGCTGCCTGTACAGGACTCCACAGAGGGATCGAGATGGGGACGACCCCAGGCACTCTGTGTCTGCAGTGAGACATGGTCCATAGCACAGCCCAGGCAAAACATTTCTTTAATTATTTTTCTTAAATTATTTTTGAATCTGTGTCTACTTCAGAATAAGGCAGAACTGTTAAGTGAGGAAGCAGGCGTTCAGTTTGACAAGCTCGTATTTCCATCAGATTTTTTCCAACTGGATTTGACCTTGAAATCCTCACTTAGCAGGTTGTTCCTGGCTCTGCTGGGGCCAGACTGGCCCTGTATGCACATGTGGTCACAGCTGGGTGTGAAGGACTGTGTGCTGGCCCAGTGAGACTAGGCATGAGCCATGCTCTCTGTGCCTCCTGCTGACATCTCCATGGGGATAACACAATAACCAGAGCAGCCAAGGTGTTGGGGAGTCTACAAGGACAGGATCAGATGTCAACACTCATCTTGGTCCTTCTCCACTGATTACAGTGGGCTCCTGGCTCCTTCCACACCTCTGCGGTCCACCACTACCACTACCTAGACCAAGCAGAGTGTCTCCAGGACATGCTTGCAGGGTCCCATAGGGCAGGACGCTGCAGCATTGTCTCAGTGTTGCAAGAATGCCTTAAGACATGCATTACTGCATTTTGAGTTGCTCTGCACCCCTCAGGGCTGGTTTGCACCAGCATGATGTTGGGCTTCTTGACGGCACGTTGGGAAAGCTGGAATGCTCCAAAGCCAGGGAAGGACACTGGGGGCATGAGGTGTCCTTCAGAAATGTCCCTGTCTGGTCTTGTGGGAAGAGGGAAAATGTGATGTTGTGAGTCAATTTTTCCACTGGAAATACTAGAGCAACTTGAGAACTAATTAAAACATGAAGAAGATCAGTGCGTCTGCACCAGGGAGAGGTGAAAACAGCAGCGCTTTTATTAGGAGAATGATATTTCTGGAAGAAAACAGCATGAATGCAATCTCCTGGAGAGACTGGGGTGATGGTGGGAGTGGGGAGAGAAATGTTTTGCAGGGTGGTGATGGCCCAATGCGATGAGGGAAGGATTATGAGTAACAGCAGCATTCTGCCCTTCATCACCAGCGCTGTGCTGTGGTCACTGAGCTGACTTTGGGGCTGACCCTGGTGCTCACTGTGATGCATAGGTTAAGAGCATCCTGGAGGGGCTAGAGCTGTACAGGGCCCACCTGAACCTCACCTTCAGCTGACTGTACTACACAGTCCCTGCCATGACCTTTCCTTCACTGTAATTGAGGCCACTCACAGTCTTGCACCTCTGTGTGCACACATAGGGACACATTCATACAAATGGACACAAGATTATGCTGCTTGCATGGGTGCATAGCAGCCCCGGGTGCCTGCTGGGTGACCTACAATGCTTGCAGGAAATATTATTTTGCTCAGCTGGGATTGGTTGCCCTGCTCCTTAGCTGCCTGCAAGAAGGCCAGAGATCAGCGGGTTTTGTTTATCTCAGTGTCTGCTGCAACCTGCATGTGCACTACATCATCTACTCTATGATCCTCATGGGTCCCTTCCAAACTGGGATATCCTATGATTCTATGAGTCTACCACTGCTTCCAAGCCTTGCCTTGAGCCCTGTGAATGCATTTGCATGTGGATCCAATGGGATACGGTGGCTCTATGGGTCAGGACAGACACCTCACACAGCTGCACACAAGAAGAGACTCTGCCATTCTCAACCTCTGAAGGTAGAGTGGGCACTGGGGCTTGATCACAACACAGTCCAGTTGTAATAACACAGTGGAGACCCTAATGGCAGGGAGGAGACCGAGTTCACGCTTTCTTTTTTTCACAGAGGACTGTGATCTCTTTGCTTCCAGCTTGATACTCATCAGCTGCGTTCTCTCCCTTAGAAAGAGGGACACTGTGGGACAGACCATCCCCTCTCCTGCCAGAGCCATCCCCAGGCTCCTGTCTGGGCTCTGCATGGCACTAGGCCCGCAGCAGGCCTGGCAGGGCCGCAGGCAGGGAGTAACACCAGCACATGAATCCTTATGGATTAATTATTTAGCTCTGACCGATCAAAAGGGGTTTAAAACATCCCTGAAATGTGCCAAGTGATACCCGCTGTCACCCCCTGCTCTGGGAGGTGTACGGCTGTGGTCTGCCGACGTGCGGCCTCCCCATATCAGCCCAGCCGCTCCCTCCCTCCCTGCAAGAAGGGAACACATTTTCCTTCCCCTCCTCCTGAGCTCTGTAAGCAGTTCTGAGTGTGACTGGAAACGCAATGGGGCTGGGAGAGGGAATCCCAGCACCGTGGCCTCCAGAGAGGGAATATTTGATGAGGCCGGGTTCTGTGAAGAGAGAGCAGAGCCTGTTGCCATCACAGATACAGCAGTGCAGATGCCACAGAAGAAAGAAGTCGGGCTTTGTAAAGAGCCTTTGTATTATTTCCTGCCTCTCCAGTTTCACTGAAGTGAAAATAAAGCGTTTTTTTTTTTTTTTTAAGAGTGGGGGAAAAAAAAAAGTAAGAAAGGAAGAAGAGCAACTTTTCTTCCTGCTGAAAGCATGGTGCTGGGCTTTAACTCTTCCCTGAGCTCATCTGCCAAAAGCAGGCTCCTCGCGGGCTGCCTAGGCTTCCATGTAGAATATATCTCCTTTAGCAGACCCCAGTGAGCCACTTCTTCCACCAGATATATCTTCTGGGTTGGTGGAGGGACAGGCTGCTTGGCCCAGGGGGAACCAGCACGAGTGGCTGCAGATGAAGGACGTGCCGAGTGCCATCCATCACAGGCTCTGTAGGGCCAGGGAAGACCCGCTGGCTGTTTGTCAGCCTGCCCCACCACATTTTACCAGGTGGCACCCTCCTTCCCTTAATTATTGTCATTATTATTACTAGCTTTCTCCAGACATAACTGGGTCCAAGATCTCTGTGGTGCCAAGAGCTCAGCTAACTCTCTGCATTGAGAGTGTTCCAAGTCTGAGCTTTTCTTCCCTTTGCAAACATTACAGATGAATGAAGTGCTCTGTTCCCTCATTTGTTTTACCTCTTCCAGCGCAGGATGGCTCCAGCTTCATGTAGAGGAGGGAAGAGCAGGAGGAGGAGGGGGAGGAAGCACATCACATCAGAGGGCTGGACGTGCCTCCAGACTCCTGCTCCCAGGGGACTGCCTGAATGAATGGCTCATGATCTGCTCCATTATCCTCGGATAATCTGCCAATTGTCTCTTTAAACCCTTGCACCTGCACGTTGATGTCTGCAAAACATTCTCGTTGTTTTACTGGTGTTTGCCAGCAGGAGCTACAGGAGGGACCTCACTTGGTTTCCAAGTTGATGTGGTCTGTCACGAAGAGCACCGAAAAGCCTGTGGACTCATCCTGGGTGGATTTGTGCCTCTCACTGGGTAAGTCCTCGTGCACCGGGTGCAACCTGCTCCCACTTTTACCCTAAAGTGTTTAGGTTGCAGTGCTTCCCATGGCAGGAGACTTCTTCGAGCACAGCCACCACTCCAGTGTGGCACAAAGGTGGGGCGCAACTGTCTGAGTGGTGATCTTCTGCCTTGCAAATAGCACAGGACTTGCAAATAACTCCAGGATCAGAGTCAGACTCACTACAATTCATAAGGTCATGAGATCAAAGAGTGTGAAGGGTGCAGGGTGTTTGAGAGAGAGCTGTAAAATCCTATAGACATCCTGCACTTCTACAAAACTGTCCTTGCACCCCAGGTGAAGTTGATGTGTAAGGGAGCAGAAATGGAGTAGTCCACCTCCTGTACGAACAGCATGTGGTAGTCTGCAGTAGCCCTAAGGATGTAAATTGATTATAAAAATCATATCAAAACTTTCCAGACAACAACTCCCATGCCAGAATTCAGCACTTCTCTGAGAAAGCTGCACTGGGTGAGCCAGTCCTGCCCATTTCTTCCCCAGCCTGCATCTCTGTTTGCTGTTTTCCATGCCTGTGGCTTTCAAAAGGTCTTCAGAGAAATGAGGCTGTGAGTATCAGAGCTCTCGTCCCTACTCAGACACGTCTGACTCTGAGACACTTCCCTACGAATCTTCTATATCATAAAAATAATGGGCATGTAAATTAAATGGTCCTGAAGGTATTTGGCAGAATACTAATAGGGAACTGGCTGGCAGAGAACCATCCTCCCTGTCAGCTTATCAGAGGCAGAGGTGAGCTGAAATTAACTGCTCTCCAATACCTTGTGGGCAGGCAGTGGGGCAAGGTCACCAGCGCCTTTAGGGACCTGGAGGTGCACGGTGCCTTTTCCCCACTGCCGCAGCAGAATCTGTTCCCTTTCAGTACTCCCAGTCTGCTCTGCACATAGCCTTCAAGCAGGACGAGGGCTGCTGCCAGATTTGAAGTCACGTTATAAATAACATTGGGTTATAGGCACGGGGCACTGAGCATGCTCTGCGGACCACTTTTCCCCGGTATGCTTCTTTTCCATTCTTATTGCAGCTCTTTCCATTTGGTTAGCAGCTTAACAATAAGGCGGTGAGTATAAAGGGGTTACCAGACAGCTCTTGAACCAGAAACGATCACAGCCCTTCCAGAGGAAGTTTTTTTTCAGCGGAATGGTTGTAAGGTTTGCCTGGTGATTCCCTAACACCGAGTTCCCATCATGTTGATGGATGAAGAGTAACTCAGGGTTCTGGTCAGGGCTGCGCACGCTGCTCCTTTTATAGCTGAACTCACTCAGGTCCCAAGTGTTGGCTCAGAAGCAATGAAATTGACTTTGCTCTGCACAGTATGGCTGTGCAGCAAATGCACGCTTGTGCTGCCTGGGCACGTCATGCACAGAAGAGGATCCCGGGAACTGCAAAGTGAAGCACTTAGATTTAGGAAAAGCCAGAACTGGAAAAAAACATGTATATAAAATAACTCCAAATACACTGCAGCCCAGACCAGAGCATCCCCTACCCAGCTGTGCATGGATGAGAAAGGAATTTTAGCAGTGCTGGGTGGAGACATGGTGCCAGGGCTCATCTGGGTATCTGGGATCTGCACTCTGGTCTATTGCTCTATAGAGCTGATGTTACACACACAGGCTCTGCTGTTTGTTGCCCAAGTTTATTTATTTTCTGCCAGTTTCACAACATATGGGCAAACTCACCTGTAGAATGAGCACCTCCAGCACCAAGTTACTGTTAGTCTGGTGAAAGCTAGGTACATTAATACGGAAGCTGACATTGAGTGATAAGCTGGGAGGTGAATATTGAATTAGGAAAAAAATCCACTTTCCTTGTGGTTGTGCACAAAATAAAGGAGCAGCAGCAATTCTGTGCAGCCACAGCAGCAGGTCAGCCTCCCCTTGAGCCAAACAAGGGAACAAGCCATTCCCCGACGTCGCTGCCAGCCTTGGAATTTGGCATCAATGAGACCTGAGCACTTCTCTAGGGTTAAGCACAGGGATACACAGGAGGGAATCAGAGATCCTGCAGCATTATATCACAGGCACCACTGCAATTTTTTGGACATGCAGAGGCTCGTGTTTCTTCCCCTCTGTTGCAAGCTAAGGGTGAGAAAACCAGCCCCACAACAAGGGTGCTCTCTGCCAGCCTCCAGTAACCCTAAGGAAGTGTGGGAAGCCTTATCTGCAGAAACAGATAAGGGTTTGAAATTAAACTGAACATGAAATTCTGGGGAGAGCTGTCATGTCAGTGGTATTTTATTGTGGCATCTTTCTTTCTGTTGAATGCATTGCTATTGTTTAATATCAATCACATTGATGAATACACATTTTATATATATTTATGCAAAATTTCAGTTTCTGCTTTCATTTGCTTGTGTATTAGAAGCAGCATTGTGCACATTTCCAGGAGAAGCCTTGCTTTATCTTGCGGGAGAGATGTCAATCGTTTGACAAATTTTTATGGGGATCACTTTCTCAGTAAAAATATTGGTAAAACTTTATTCTCATATCCTATCCATTTCAGTATGGTGCAGTCATAAAGCACTGTAGAAAGGATAACCTCACCATGGTACTGCACTGGCAAGCACATCCCATAGCACAAACTTCCTGAGATCAGGAAGAGAAGAGAACTACTGGAGCAGAAGAAGAAGGGAAGAGGAGAAAGGGAAGACTGGAAAAGAGCACACTAAATGGGAGTAAGGATAGTTAGCTAAGTCTTGCTCTACCAAAGAAAGGACCTCATCCTGCTCTTGCATCTCCTACCACTCTGCTGAACATGAAGCACATGCTCAATTGGCACTCAGCTGTCAAACCAGGTGTCTTCTATCCATTCTTTGAGCCCACCAGTTTGAGATACATTTGTGGTTGTTAATCTGTCGTAGAGAGTGTTACCAGTACTGTTTCTGATTGTCTTTCTGTGCAAGGCCAGGCTGAAAGGAGGAGTTGGGAGAAGGAAAGAAGGGGTGGGGGGAGCACACCGTCACAAGTGCCATCCCTGTGGTGTTGGTAGGGGCTCTGGACGTGCTCAGGAAACGTGTAGATGTGGCACTTAGGGACGTAGTTGAGTGGGCAAGGGCTAATGGTTGGACTAGATGATCTTGAGGTGTTCTCCATCTTAATGATTCAATGAACCTATGAAAATACTCCACATCTCTCCTTGGTGCTTCTCTGGAAATTGTAGTTACCCCTAGGAGCAGATGATCTGTCACAAAGGTGAGGTCTGCTGGGTGTCCCAGAGGAAGCTGCATGCCAGATGTGAGTCCTTGTCCTGAAGGAGCTTAGCTGTGGCCTCTGCTCCAGGAGGGGCAGGAAAGAAAGACACATTTGGTTCCTGGGAGCTGCAGTTCATGCCTATTCATTAGCAAGGCTCCTAATAGAATAGTGATCATGATTTTAGTATGATTAGTGAGACATGGGGATACATTTGTTAACCTCTTTTACAGTAATGCCAGGCAGAGCACAGACCGTATTAAATGTTCCAGTGCTGATGTAAGGAGATGATAATTAAGCAATAATATGCAGCCAGGGCTGTCAAAGGGTGTGAGCAGAGCACAGCAAGGCAGATGCTGCCAGGAGGCAAGTCTGGGCAAGGGAAAGGATTTTTTCCTCACAGTAGCCCTTTATTTCATTGATTTGAGTAGGATGCCTAATGATGAGGCAAAACCAGGCCATGTGTTTGTGTAATTATCAGCTCCACCTCACCTGCTGGTCCACGTAAGAGGAACATGAAGACCATAAGGTAGCAAGCTATGGGGAAATCCGAACAGATTTGGGGAAGACAAAGCTCCTATCTTGCAAAGATTGCCCCCTGGCCCTGCAGCAGAGGAGGGCTTGCTGGGCTGGGGATGCTGCAGCACTGGAGATTTGCTGGGACCAGTGCTCTTTGCCCTCAGGACAGGGTTTGCTTGTGGGCTGCATCGCAGTGCGCGTTGTCCAGCTAAGCACAGCTTGACCAAGCAGTCAATAAGACATCTTGTCTTATTACTCCTTGCTGATCACTTGGCAAAGTTTGTCTTGCAAGCCAGTTTTTATCACTGTCTCTATCGTCTCACTTCACTCTGGTTCCAGCATTTAGAGCCTTTGCAAAATCCCTTTATAACACCCTTGTTTGAAGAGATCTCCCTCCTCATTTTGAGACTTGCTGTTTTTGTCCAACACCCAGTTTACATATTGGCTTCACCAGCATCATCTAGAACTGGTTTTAATCCAAAGTGGTAAAGCCTGATTGTGCCTGACCACTTTATCCTATCAGCCACATGTCTGTTCTCCTCTGCAAATGAGAACAGATTTGTTGGGCAGGGGCTGCTTTGCACAAAACTATGCTGGCTGGACTTGATAATATTCCTAGCCTTTAATTCTTTATTAATTTAATCCTGTATCAGCTTTACCTTTACTCTGCCAAGGACCAATCTCTCTAGAGAATGCTACCTTGCAAATTAAACTTTGGCATATTAATTTATACTAAGCAATCCTCTGTTACTCTCCAGTCACCCAGTGACATACTGAATTTGACCCTTTTTTTCCCTTTTTGTCAGCATCCAAGAGTAACTGTTGTAAGAGCAAACTGCTTTTATGTTGTATCTGGAATGTGCAACCAATGTTTCCTGAGAATCCCTCTCTTAAAGGATGGTTGACACGTTTTCTTCATGCATGTGGATGCATTACTGAATCTGTTTCTCCCATGGGGTAATACTGTGAGTTAGCAACACCCTTTGTTCAACTTCCAGAGATATCTTGAGCCAAGTGTCTGAGAAGGAGCCACTCTCTTCATCCTGCTCTTGAGCACAAGTGTGTTCCTTGATGGCTCTGGGGCCATGGGGACCATGGCTTTCTCCATAGGCACTTCTCTGGTCCCATTTCCTTCTTCACCTCTATTGCTCCCAGAATCACTGCCCTCGAGAGATTGTACACGTCTTCCTTCCACATTCTTTATCTTCTATCACTGTATCTTTTCTTTTATATTTTTGTATTTATATTGTTCATTACTATTTTTATTTATTTTGGTTTATTGCACCGAGCACAATGGGATTTGTTTTTTCACCCTTTTTCATCTTCCAGCTGGCCAGCTGTGCTGTTCCTGCAGTCCCTCACAACATTTTCTTTACCTTAGGCAAGCCTGTCCTTGCAGGCAGCTGAGATGTGACTCATAGCAGGGCCACCCAAGCACTCCTGCTGGCTGAGCTGGTCCTGGTGGTGAGCTGGGGCTGAGCAATAGAAGGCGATCCTCCTGGCACTGTAATTACATTGTGAAGAGTCTTGAAAGTTTCTGTTGTTGAATATTTAATGCTAGAAGAGGAATAAGACCCTGAATGTGAATTTTATGATGGATATCTTGCTCGCCTGTGGATGTGCTGAGAGCCTCCTCTCACCTTGCAGACACAGTGACGATGAATATTCATCCTGCTTCCTCCAGGGCTCGTCTCTTTGTGAGGCTGCCAGGAACTACACGCTGGGAGCTCAGATAAGCAAGGAGGCTAGTGGGGCATTTTGAGGGAGAGGGGATGTATGGAGAGTGCCTGACAGGTGGGGATGGTGTGGTAGTAATTGAGAGCATCTCGTTTCAGGTGTGTCAGTCTGCTCAGTGTGTGACTGCAGCCCAGGACAGAGCAGAGCCATTTTCTGCCTTGCATACCAGGAGCAGGGCAGCTGTGCAGGCTGCAGCATGTGCTGAGTGAGTGTAGTAGGGCAGTCAGCTTCGTGCTCAGCCCACACTGATACAGATGGTCTGTGGTCTGTTTCAGTTGTTGCTTGGTCCCAGGGGAGCATCACCATTAACCAAAGTGGCATTTACACATCCTTTGGTTTTGCAGCAAGGGGAGAGGGTAGGATAACTCCACTGTCACCTCTTTTAGTGGATTCCTCACCAGAACCACTATGGCTTTGTTCCACAGCAGCTCCTAAGGTTGCAAAATTGATTTTCATCTAACTTCCTCATGGAAACCAAACCCTTGGGCTATATTTGCATGCTTGGGACTGGAATGTGGGGCTGGTGTGAACGCCCATAAGTACTGGTGCCAGCTCCTCCTTGGCCTGGTTCCATACAGTCTGGACAGCCTGGGGAACTGACATTGCTTTGTGAATTATGTATGTGTTTGTGGTTTTTGCCCTCTTGGCTGCTATTCCAACCTCCAGCCAGGGGACAACACAAGAGACATTCTTGCTTTGAAGGAGATAAGAGAACTGTGCAGGTGACATTGAATGGGACTATGGCTTTGCTTCTGTGGGTACCAGGCTCTTCCCAAGTCAGACTTTACAGAACTTGGGCTCATCCTTCTCAAACAACAGAGAGTAAATGAGGATGAGCCCTACTGGGATGGATCTCAAACACAGCTGCTAAGCACTCACTCACATTTTGTGACCCTGGCTGCCACACAGATGTGAAGAGGGGTCATTCCCAACTAGAGAATTTGGGAGTGATGCTCACTCTTTAAAAGAGGCAGTGCAGCTGAAGGCTGTACCCCTTGGGAGAGCACTACTGGGGCAGGCATCTGCTGCTTCCTCTGAAAGCAGTGGAGAGAAGGAGACAAAGTTTTGAAATTAATTTTGTACACAGTATGAATTCTCTTGTTCTCCAACGAGGAAATTAAGAGAAAACTTTAAGAAGCTATGTTTCTTCCCTCAAGTTCTGGTACTTTTGAGTTTTCTCCTTTGCAGTGACAGCATCTCAAGGAAAGTGTATGTTTCCTACTGTGATAAAATGTGGGAATGTTTATGTTTGTTCATTGTAGTAATTGTGATAAAGTGTGAATGTGAGACTGTTTGTC